>NW_025999941.1:16079512-16121782 GCF_001458135.2 Marmota marmota marmota
CCCCCCCCGCAAAACTGAAAAGGATGATGCTACATAAAGTTGAGATACGTGGCCCAGGAAAGAGTTGTCTTCCAGGCTGTACTTAGCCCATTGCATCTCTATAGTCAAGTTTGGAGTCATTCTGAATAACTGGGCAGTCTAAGTTAAAATGACATATTTGTCATGCAGAGAGAGAGAGAGAGAGAGAGAGAGAGAGAGAGAGAGAGAGCCTCTCAAACTGATACCAGTTGCTTCCCCCATACCAGACATATGAAATACCCATATAATTCCATTCTTCTTTACCTAAGCTTAGGAATAATGGAGAAACTGACCTTGGATGGAAGATATACAAAGATCAAAGTGTTGCTGGGCACAGCGATGCACGCCTGTGTAATCCCAGTGGATTGGGAGGCTAAGGCAGGAGGATCACAAGTTCAAGACCAGTCTCAGCAACTTAGTGAGGCCACGTTTCAAAAATAAGAAAATAAAAAGGACTGAAGATGTGACTCAGTGGTGTAGCATGCCTGGGTTCAATCCTCAGTATCAAAATAAATAAATAAATACATAGGTAAACATTATTCTGATGAAAGCTAGGTTGGAGAAGGTAGTTTTGGTATATGGAAAAATAGGTTTGCTTGTATCCTTCCCCATCTCCTAGATTTTTGGGAACCCAGCAGGGGAATGGTTTAGAATCACAGAGCAGGCACACTAACTGAAAACTGTGGGCTTCCATAGTTCACGGGTCAAGATGGAAATAAAGGGATTTTATTCTAAAATAGCCTTTTAGTAGACATGCAAGCTGCAATTTAGACAATGAGCAAGAATTGTCTCTAATCAACTCCAGCTGTGTAGAAGTTCTGATGCTGCCCCTCTGTGGAATTTATAGCTGAGAGACATAGGCTTTGTAAGCTCCCAAGTGTATCTTTCAATATCTATTTCAATGATGACTTACCTGTAACCAGAGTTTTTGTTACCAGAATACAGTATGTTCTCTCTGGACCATTTGATGCTTGTTTCTCATGAAAGATGTAGTTTTGTACACGTTGATAGGAGAGAACATAGTTAAATGCAGTTAAAAAAAAACACATCATTTTGTTGCTGTGCTGAGGATCGAACCCAGGATCTCGTGCATGCTAGACAAGCACTCACAGAGCGACATCTCAGCCCAAACTTCAGTTATCATTGAAATAAGAGGCTCTTCCATTTTTTACAAAAAAATTACAGATAATTACAGATTTGCATATAATTGTAAGAAACCAAATAGAAAGGTCCTTGTACACCTCACCTCCCCAAAGAAGGAAGTTGGCAAAACTCAACTCATGTGTCACAACCAGGACCCTGAACTTGATGCAATCGATAGGTCTTTTTTATATTTTCCTAGTTTTACTCATACCATTTGTGTGTGTGTGTGTGTGTGTGCGCGCGCCCTAAATTCTTAACAATTTAGTGCCTGTGTAGATGCTCTTCATCAAGGTAAAACAAATTTTAGCACCACCACATTCAAGATACTGACTATTTGCAGCTCTGCAAGGACATTTCATCTTTCCCTGACAACCATTAATTTGTCCTAAAATGCTGGATTGGGAGGTCCTTTTATTCTAAACACTAGTCCATTGTTGCATACATATGTTTGCAATTTTTTTTTGCCATCTGAAACTTGTCTTTTTAGTCTCTTTGAATTAGTTTTTTCACAGAGCAAAAGTGTTTGTTTTTTTATTTATTTAAATTAGGTATATATAGCAGCAGAATGGATTTGATTCATTGTACACAACTAACTGTAGCACAACTTTTCATTTCTCTGGTTGTACATGATGTAGAGTCACACCATATGTGCAGTCATACATATACCTAGGGTAATGATGTCCATCTCATTCCACTGTCTTTCCTGCCTCCATTCCCCCTTGGTACTATTCCCTCCCCTTTGGCCAATGGAAGTTCCTCCATTTTTCCCATGCCCCTCCCCATTTTGGATCACCATCCACTTATCAGAGAGAACATTTGAGCTTTGGTTTTTTGGGATTGGCTTACTTCACTTAGCATGATATTCTCCAACTCCATCCATTTACCTGCAAATGCCATACTTTTATCCTCTTTTAATGCTGAGTAATATTCCACTGTCTATAGACGACATTTTCTTTATCCATTTATTTATTGAAGGGCATCTAGGTTGGTTCCATAGTCTAGCTATTGTGAATTGAGCTACTATAAACATTGATGTGGCTGTGTTACCATGGTATGCTGATTTTAAGTCCTTTGGGTGTAGACTGAGGAGTGGAATAGCTGGGTAAAATGGTGATTCCATTCCAAATTTTCCAAAGAATTTCCATACTGCTTTCTAGAGTGGTTGCACCAATTTGCAGTCCCACCAGCAGTGTATGAGTATGTCTTTTCCCCCAACATCCTCATTAACACTTGTTGTTTGTATTCTTGATAACTGCCATTCACCCTGGTGTGAGATGAAATCTTAGAGTAGTTTTGACTTGCATTTCTCTAATTATTATAGATGTTGAACATTTTTTTCATATATTTGTTTATCAAATGTATATCTTGTTCTGAGAAGTGTCTATTCAGCTCCTTAGCCCATTTATTGACTGGGTTGTTTGGTTGTTGTGTGTGTGTGTGTGTGTGTGTTAAGGTTTTTGAGTTCTTTATATTTCCTGGAGATTAGTGCTCTATCTGCAGTGTGTATGGCAAAAATTTTCTCCCAAAATGTAGGCTCTCTCTTCACCTCATTGATTGTTTCTTTTGCCGAGAAAATGATTTTTAGTTTGAGTCCATTCCACTTATTAATTATTGATTTTATTTCTTGCCCTTAAGGAAGTCAAGGCCTAATCCAACATGATGGAGCTTTGGGCCTACTTCTTCCTCTATTAAGTGCAGGGTCTTTGGTCTAATTCCCAGGTCCTTGACCCACTTTGAGTTGAGTTTTATGTAAGGTGAGAGATAGGGTTTTAGTTTCATTTTGCTGCATACAGATTTCTAGTTCTCCCAGCACCATTTGTTGAAGAGGCTATCTATTCTCCAATGAATGTTTTTGGTGCCTTTGTCTAGTATAAAATAACTGTGTCTTATTTTCTGTGCCATTGGCATACATGTCAATTTTGGTGCCAAATACCATGCTGTTTTTGTGGCTATAGCTTTGAATAATAGTTTAAGGTCTGGTATTGTGATTCTTCCTGCTTCTCTCCTCTTTCTAAGTTTTGCTTTGGCTATTCTGTGTCTCTTATTTTTCCAAGTAAATTTCATTATTGCTTTTTCTATTTGTATAAGGAATGTCATTGGGATTTTAATTGGAATCACATTAAATCTGTATAGTGCTTTGGGTAGTATGGTCATTTTGATAATATTAATTTTGCCTATCCAAGAGCTTGTGAGATCTTTCCATCTTCTAAGGTCTTCTTTAATTTCTTTCCTTAGTGTTCTGTAGTTTTCATATGGAAATCAATAAATATAATTCATCACATCAACAGACTTAAAGATAAGAATCATATGATTATATCAACTGATGCAGAGAAAGCATTTGACAAACCCTTTCATGTTCAAAACACTAGAAAAACTAGGAACATACCTCAACATTGTAAATGCTGTCTATGTTAAACTCAAGGCCAACATCATTATAAATGGAGAAAAACTGGAAGCATTTCCTCTAAAAACTGGAACAATTCATGGATGCCCTCTTTCACCGCTTCTATTCAACATAGTCCTTGACACTCTAGCCAGAGCAATTAGGCAGACAAAAGAAATTAAAGGGCATAAATAGGAAAAGAAGAACTCATACTATGACATGATTCTACGCTTAGAGGATCCAAAAAAAAACTCCACTGGAAAACTTCTAGAACTAATAAGTGAATTCAGCAAAGTAGCAGGATATAAAATCAATACCCATAAATCAAATGCATTTCTAAACATAAGTGATGAATCCTCTGAAAGACAAAGTAGGAAAACTACCCCATTCACAATAGCCTCAAAACAAACAAACAAACAAACAAACAAACAAATAAAATACTTGGGAATCAATAAAAGAGGTGAAGGACCTCTACAGAAGTTTTTAATTTTAATGAAGTCCCATGTAGCAATTTTTTCCTTAATCGTTATGGCTTTAATGTTAAATCTAAGAACACTAGGCCTAGTTCTAGATCTCCAAGATTTTCCCACACAATTTTTATAGCTTATGTTTTACATTTAAGCCCATGATTTGTTTTAGTTTTTGCATAGAACATATGAAGCTGAGGATCCTTTTTCTTTATTTATTTTTGCCTGTGAATGTGAAATTCTTCTGACTCCCTTTGCCAAAAGGCTAATCTTTCCCCATTGACCTGTTTTTGTCAGAACTATTCATTTTGCCTTTATAAAACTTAGTTGGCTGTTTTTGTACGGATTTAAATCTGGATTCTCTATTCTGTTCCATCTATCTACATATCCATCTCTTTGTTAATTCTACACCATTGTAATTTCTATAGCCAAATAGTAATTAGGGAGAGTAATTCCTCCTGTTTCATATTTTAGTCAAAGTGTTTGAGCCTTTTTAGAGCCTGTGCTTTTCTATATAAACTTTTAAAAATGTTTGCATCTACAAAAAACTTGCTGAGATTTTTGTAGAAATGGCACTAAGCCTGTAGATCAGTTTGGAGAGAACAGATATGTTCAGTCTTTCAACCCATGAATATGGTATGTCTCTCTATTTAATTAGGTCTGCTTATCTTTCTTTCATTAGCATATTATACTATTTAACATACAGATCTTCTACATCTTGTAAATACTTGCATACTAACTTCAGGAGTATTTTTGCAGGTTACTTGTGAGTTTTCATGTAAGTAATCCTGTCATTGGTCAATAGGAAAAGCTTTATTTTTCTTTTCAATCCATATGCCTTCTATTTCTTTGGCTTACTGCAGCAACTAGAATTTGTGGTACTCTGTAGAATAAGTGTGGTGAGAGTGGACATTCTTGCCTCATTCTCCATACTAAGATGAAAACATTCCATTGGTCACTACTAAATATGACTATAACTATTGTTTTTTGTAGATGCTCTTTACCAATTACCCTCCACTCCTAACTTTGTGAGAATATTTATCATGAATGAGTGTTAGATTTTGTCAAATGCTTTTGCTGTGTCAATTGATGTGATCATGGTTTAACATGGTTGATAGGTTTATGTCATATATGCCATTATTGTCTCACAAAAAGGTCTCTGATGGTCTTTTCATTTTTTCTTCCTCAGTCTGTTTTCTCTCTTATTCAGATTTAGGTGAATTCCATTCTCATGTCTTCAAATTTACTGATTTTCTCCTTTGTCATTGTTATGGTTTAGATATGAAGTGTCCCCCAAAACTCATGTGGGAGCCGATGCAAGAATTTTCAGAGGTGAGATGAAAATTCACCTAAGAGTTGTAACCTAATCAGTGGATTAATCCAATGATATGGATCGACTGGGAGGTAAATGTAAGCAGGTAGGGAGTGACTGGGGGAATTGGATCACTGAGGGCATGACGTTGTGGTTTCATTTTGTGTCTAGTGAGTAGAGCTCTCTCTGCCTCCTCGTCACCATGTCCTGAGATATTTTCCTCCTCCACACCCTCCCACCATGACATTCTGCACCGCCTCAGGCCTAGACCAATGGAGATGGCCAACCTTGGCCTGAGAACTCTGAAACCTTGAGCCAAAATCAACTTTTCCCCCCTCCAAGTTGTTCTTTTAAGGTATTTTTGTCACCGTGATGCAAAAAAGTGACTAAAACAGAAATATCTACTCTATTGCCGAGGCTAACCAGTGAGTATTGTATTAAGCTTTATTATATTTCTGAGTTCTATAATTTCCATTTTTAATAACCAATTTGCCTCTTTGCTAAATTTTTCTATTTTTTTTTCAATTTGTTTTGAGAGAATTTATAACTGATTGTTGTAGCATTTTTATACTGGCTTCTTTAAAACCCTTGTCAGGTAATTTCAACATCTGACTTATCTTGGTGGATGTTGGCATCATTTGACTGTCTTCTCTCAAGTCATAACGTTCTTGGTTCTTAGTACGATGAATCATCTTCACCTATACTGTGAATATTCTATTCTGATTAATATGATTGTTATCATAATTAACAGTCATAATGATGATGATGATGATGATGACTGGTTAGGAGAGGCAGGGTCCCACTTAAATCTTTCATTTGGCATTTGGGCAAGCAGTCCTCTCCCAGGTATAGCGCCTACAATTTCTTTGTTGGTGATTTCCATGACAGTTTAATTTTCAGAGTTTATTATTTTTTATTTTTTCATGGTTTTTGTCTGCTTGGTTTCTGTCATGCCCCTTAAGCTCCCATCACTTCTTGCATGGCATTTCCCCAGGCTCGGCTTCAGGATTCCCTGAGAGGGATGGACATTCTCAGGCCAAGAGGGAAGAGAGTGCTGTCCCTGGATGTTCTTACCTGTGGACCTTTCCTGGTGTTCCCAATGGGACTCCTTTTTGATCTGGGGAGAGAATGAGCCACGCTGGACTGACTTCTCTCACAAGGTGCGGGATTGGGAAGCAATGCATCTGGGCCACCTTCCTCTGTTGGGTGAAGGGCCATGACCGTTCTGCCGCTGTGACGGTCCTCATGTCCTGAGACCTGGAACCATCTCACCCCTGCCACCTCTCAGCATTGACCTTTAGTCGTTTTCTGATGTTTTTCAGGGCTCAGAGTCACACCTCATGTTGAAGGACAGGGAAAAACTTGTCTCTGATATTTTATACTTATCCAGAGTTAATCTATTTCATCCAAAAGAAACTCACTTTAAAAAAAATTCGATTTCCACCTGCCATAGAGGAGAAGTCCCTGTTAGTTTGGATCCTCTTTCCTCTCAACAGTTCCCTTCCCTCAACCTCCACACTTCGCTCCCTTCAATTCTCACCGCCCCTGGCAGCTGCTAAGGTCTCGGGTTGGTCTGGTTTTTATACTAGGAGAAACTCAGAGCAGAAAAATGCAGAAACAAACAAATTTTTAAAAGAACAGGGCTTCATGTTAGGTCCATACAAAGGCAGCTGTAAAATACAGAAGCTTCCACTTCTAAGGTTTTCTTTGTGCTATTAAATTAGCTGTGATAGAAAATGGGAAGATAGATGAGATTAATATGCTTCATTTCAATGCCTGATGGAACTTACATGTTTCAACAATTCTTAGGGGTTATCCATGTTGAATGTGGATCAAAGGGAAACAAAGTATAGCCCTGAAGGTGTAAGTTCAGAGAACTTGTAAGTGCAGATATCATTTCCTAATAGTGGTAGTGTGGTAGCCAGGGTGATTTTGTATGATTGTATCTTGGAAGAGGATGTGTAATCTTTAAAGCATGGATTCTAAAATTATCATTGCTTCATTATAATGTTTCCATTATTTTATCTTTTAAAAAAAATAACCAAGGAATTGGTAAGATTGTTAGGCTTGACGGAAACCAAGAGAGAGCAATATCATTTTGGAGAATGAAGTGGCACAAATTCCATCTTCTTTGGGGGCTGACCATGAATTAGGCTCCAAATGTGCACACAGTTGTCCACTAAGTCTGAATTTGGGAAGCTGTTTTATGACCTTTACAGACATGGACACAATATATGCTTTTGCTGAGATTCCCACCTAGCACTCTGCCACCATTCCTTCAAAACCCACGTTATGTGCCCCTTGGTTGTTAATGTGTGAGAGGTGTCATGACCCTATTCTACCATGTCAAACATGGCATGTGCCCATCCTACCACTATCGATGTCACACACCTACCCTGCCATTATAAAGGGTGTAAGGTACCCACTCTGTCATTGTCAAGCCTGTGACACACACACACACATTTCCTACCACTGCACTGACAAGTAACTAGTTAATACATAAAAGGACTTAGGAGGTGGAAATAGCTTATCAGTTGGACATGTAACCTTGACAGTCTTACTAATTTCTTCATGTCCCTAAAAGGCTAAGAAATTTAGTAAATTAGGTTGGGGTAATGTGTGAGATGGAATGATGTGCCTAATTAGCCTTCCTTTCATTCTTATATACCTTGTCACTCCACATGTCATTTTTTTATTTGGGTTTCTTTTTATTTTGTTATTTGATTTAATTAGTCATACATGACAGTTGAATGCATTTATGCACTTTGAATATCATACATAGATGGGATATAATTTCTCATTTTTCTGAGTGTACATGTTGCAGAGTCATTTTGGTCATGCAGTCACATAGATACATACACTAATAATGTCCTTTTCATTCTACTATCTTTCCTATCCCCCCATCCCCTCCCCCCCCCTCCCATCACTTCCCTCTACCTAAAGGTAACGCTATTCTTCCCCAGTGCCCCCCATCTTATTGTGAATTAGCATCCACGTATTAGACAAAACATTCAGCCTTTGGTTTTGTGGGATTGGCTTATTTCGCTTAGCATGATTTTCTCCAACTCCAACCATTTACTGGTAAATGCCGTAATTTCACTCTTCTTTAAAGCTGAGTAATATTCCATTGAGTATATATACCACATGTTCTTTATCCATTCATTGAGGGACACCTAGGTTGGTTCCATAGTCTAGCTATTGTAAATTGAGCTGCTATAAACATTAATGTGGCTGTGTCACTATAGTATGTTGATTTTAAGTCCTTTGGGTATAAACCAAAGAATGGGATAGCTGGGTCAAGTGGTGGTTCCATTTCCAATTTTCTGATGAATCTCCATACAGTTTCCCATAGTGGCTGCACCAATTTGCAGTCCCACCAGCAATGTATAAGTGAGCCTTTTCACCACATCCTCACCAGCATTTATTGTTGCCTGTATTCTTGATGATTGCCATTCTTTCAGGAGTAAAATGAAATCTTAGAGTAGTTTTGATTTGCATTTCTCTAATTGCTAGAATTGTTGAACACTTTTTCATATATTTGTTGATTGATTGTATTTCTTCTTCTGTGAAGTGTCTGTTCAGTTCCTTAGCCCATTTATTGACTGGGTTATTTGATTTTGCTGTTAAGTTTTTTGAGTTCTTTATATATCCTAGAGATTAATGCTTTATTGGAGGTCCATGTGGTAAAGATTTTCTCCCAATCTGTAGGCTCTTGCCTCACATTATTAATTGTTTCCTCTGCTAAGAAGAAGCTTTTTAATTTGAATCCATCCCATTTATTAATTCTTGATTTTACTTTTTGTGCTAAAAATAATTTTATTAGTGCACTATTGTTATGCATAATAGGGGGGTTCATTTTGACAAAACCATACATACAGTATGTATCCATTTCAATCCCCAGTACTTCATCCTTCCCCCCTTTTCTCTATTCTATTGGTCTTCCCTTTCTTTATTTATTGTTTTTAGTTGGTGCTTTGTACATACAAAAAGATATATCCATACATGTACATAGCAGAATTTGATCAATTTCATACTGAGTTCCTCCCCTTTTCCATCTCATCTCACTCCCCCTCAATCTCCTTTCTCCACTCCACTGATGTCCCTTCTATTTTTTGTGGGAACTCCCCATTTTTTCCTACTATTTTGTTCTAGCTTCTGCCTTTCCTTTTGACTTCCTGAATCTGGCTTATTTCACTTAACATTATGTTCTCCAGTCCCATGCATTTACCAGCAAATGTCATAATTTCATTCTTCTTTATTGTCAAGTAAAACTCCATTATGTATATATACTACATTTTGTTTACTTACCCATCTGTTGATAGGCCTGGTCTAGTTCCATAACTTGGCTGTTTTGAGTTGTGCTGTTATAAACATTGATGTGCTTGTATCACTATAGAATGCTAATTTTAATTCTTTGGAATAAATACCAAAGATTGGGCTAGATGGGTCATATGGTGGTTCCATTGCTAGTCTTTTGTGCAATCTCCATACAACTTTCCAAAGTGGTTATACTAATTTGCAGTCCAACCAACAATGTATGATGGGACCTTTTCTCCCATAACCTCACCAGCATTTATTATTATTTGTATTCTTGATGATTGCTATTTTAACTACAGTGAGGTAGAATCTCAATGTAGTTTTGATTTGCATTTCTCTGACTGCTACGAATGTTGGTCATTTTTTCATATAGGCATTGGCTGTTTGCATTTCTTCTTTTGAGAAATATCTATTTTGTTCTTATGCCCATTTATCATTTGTTGGAGTTAAGTTTTTGAGCTCCTTATATATTCTGGATATTAACCCCTCTCAGAGGAGTAGCTGGCAAAGATTTTCTCCCATTCTGTATACATTATCTTCTTGCTCTTGTTTCCGTTGCTGTGCAGAAGTTTTTAATTTGATGCCATTCCACTTGTTGATTCTTTGTTTTCTGTCTTGAGCTTTAGGGATCTTGTTAAGGAAGTTGGTGCCTAGGCCAAATATGTTAGAGTATTGACCCCATGTTTTCTTCTACCAATTGCAAAGCTTCTGGTATTTGATTCCTGTTTCTATGATCTACTTCTAGTTGACTTTTCTGCAGGGTGAGAGATAGGGATTAAGTTTGTTCTTCTACATATGGATATCCAATTTTCCCAGGAGTTCCTTTCCTCCAAAACATATCTTTGGTACTTTTGTTGAATATCAAATGGCTGTGATCATGTGGGTTTGTCTGTATGTCTTCTATTCCATTCCATTGGTCTTCATATCTATTTTGGTGCCAATACCATGCTGTTTTTGTTTCTAGATCTCTGTAGTATAATTTAAGATCAGGTATTGTAAGCCCAGCGTTCCTCTTCTTGGTCAGTATTGCTTTGGCTATTCTGGATCTTTTATTCTTCCATATGAATCTTAGGAATTTTTTTTCTAGTTTTGTGAAGAATGTTGCTGGTATTTTAATGGGGATTGCATTGAATCTGTATAACTCTTTTTGGTAATGTGGCCATTTTGACAACATTAATTCTTTTCAAAGAATATGAGAGGTCTTTTTAATTTCTTTCTTCAGTGTTCTACAGTTTTCATTGTAGAGGTCTTTCACCTTGTCAGATTTATTGTTGAGGTTTTTATTTCTTTGTTTGTCTTTGTTTTGTTTTTACATTATTATAAAAAGAATAGTTTTCCTGATTTCTCAACAGATTCATTATTGGAGTATAGGAAAGATATTTATTTATGTAGGTTGATATTGTATCCTGCTACTTTACTGAATTTGTTTATCAGCTCTCGAAGTCTGCTGGTGGATTATTTGAGTCTTCTAGATAAATAACTATGTCATCAGCAAATAGTGATAATTTGCCTTCTTGTCTTCTTATTTGTATCCTTTGATTTTCCTTTTCTTGCTTGATTGCTATGGCTTACTTTTCAAGAATGATATAAAATGGGAGTGGTGAGCCTGGACATCCTTGTCTTGCTCCTAATTTTAGAGAAATGCTTTCAGTTTTTCTCCAGTCAGTATGATGTTGGCCTCGGGTTTGTCATACATAACCTTTATAATGTTGGGGTAAGTTCCTGCTATCTCTAGTTTCTTCAGTGTTTCTTACATGAATGGGGTTTGTTGATGTTTTTGTTCTTGGCATCTATTGAGATGATTGTGTGATTTTTTTCCCCTTTGATTCTATTTATGTGGTGAATTACATTTATTGATTTGAGTATATTTAACCAAACTTGCATTACTGTCATGAAACCCACTTGAACCTGGTGTTCTATGTTCTTGACGTGTATTTTCATGTGGTTTATTAATATTCTATTAAGAAATTTTTGTATCTATGATCATCAGATATTGGTCTATGGTTTTCTTCTTTCCTTGGTATATCTTTGTCTGGTTTTGATATCAGGGTTATTAACGACTTCATGGAATGAATTTAGCAGTGTTCTCTCTTTTCTATTTCATGCAATAATTAGAAGATTGGTATTAGTTCTTCCTTAAAGGTCTGGTAGAAATCAGTTGAGAATCCAAATGATCCTAAGCATTTCTTTGTTGGATGTCTTTTAATTGCTGCTTTAATCTCATCTAGGTTGGTCTATTTAAGTTTTCTTATATTTTCTTGGTTCAATTTGGGTAGGTCATAGGTATCTAGAAATTTGTCAATATCTTCTAGATGTTCCAGTTTTATTGGATTCTAAATTTTCCAAATAGTTCCTAATGAGCCTCTTTTGTATCTGTGATGATGTCTCCTTTTACTTCTCTAATTTTGTTGATTTGGGTCTTCTTCTATATCTTTTTATTAATTTGTATAAATGTTTATTGATCTTTCTTATGTTTTCAAAGAACCAACTCTGTTACATTGTTTCTGTGTATTGGTTTTTTTATTGTTAATTTCATTAATTTTCAGTCCAGTCTTAATTATTTTCTGAATTATACTGATTTTACAATGTGTTTCTTCTTGCTTTCTAGGGCCTTGAGATACAATATCCAGTTGTTTATTTGGGACCTTTCTGGTTTGTTTTGTTTTGTTTTTAATGTAGGCACTTACTGCTATAAACTTTTCTCTTAGAACTGCCTTCAGACTGTCTCAGAATGATATTGTTGTATTTCTGTTCTCGTTTGTTTCTAAGGATTTTTTTATTTCTCCCCCGATTTCTTGGATGACCCATCTCTCATCCATAAGTGTATTATTTAATCTCTGTGGGTTAAAATGGATTTTGATTTTTGTCATTATTGATTTCTAATTTCATTCCATTATTGTCTGACAGAATGCAAGGATCTATCTCTATTTTTTTGTATTTACTAAAATGTGCTTTGTATCCTAAAATATACAATATTTTAGAGAAGATTCTATGGGCAACTGAGAAGAAAGTAAATCCAGTTGTTTCTGAGTTAAATATTCTATAGATGTCTGTTAACTCCATTCCATTAATAATATTTTTTTTTTAGTCTTTACTTGATTTATGTCTGGATGAACTATTTGGGCTTTTAAAAATATAAAACACATCAGAGATATAGTATTCAAAGCAATAAACACCGGCAATAGAAGAATTTCTTGATTTAACAGGATAAAAATGGTGTATCTACTTTAATGTAAAACTTAACTGTTATAGTGTCCCACCCACCCCCGTATTAGAAGCACTCATCCAGTTTTAACTCGACACTAACCCCATAGCCCACACTCCAGGAGAAAGAGCAAATGTTATCCCTCACCATCTGGAAACTGTTAACGGCATTCTTGGAAAGAACTTTTCCTTTGGCTTATAGTCTATGGTCTTATTATATGGACCTCTGAACTCTAGAAGGAAATAAAAGAGCAGACACGTCTTTATGTGACGGGATGAACTGGGGTGCAAAAACAACTGAGGCAATCTATAAGTGACAGTGACCTCAGCTCAGGGGCTTTATCCCAAATGACATAACAAATGGCACAGCCAGCAAGGGAAGCAAGAAGGATCATTTTCAAAGGCATTGTTCAAAGGCCCATGATCCACGATGACTTGGACTCACTGCCATTTGTCCCCACAAGCCTTCATGTAAGTAAGAATTTTCCATTACTCATCTTGCAAACCATGCAGCCTGTACCTGACAGCCTGTTCCAGGAGGAAAGGCTGAACCATTCATGGTTACCACGTCACCAGGTAACTCCCTGCTTGTGGTAGTATCCCACCATGACCTGAGACTTGGCATTCTCCCCACCCAATGACCTCCATGTCTGCACCTCTCAAAAATGCCTTGGGACTTCTGAAAAACTAAGTTTCCAAAGCAGGCCAGTGAAGAGTATGACCCATATTTATTTTGTAACTGGTCCAGTCTGAAGATGGTAAAATAACTAAGTTTGCCCGGGCAAAGAGATCCCACCTATCAGGATCCACCTTTGCTCATTCAGAATAGAGACAGAAAGCATGGTGGCCTCCAAGATCTTTGGAGTGCACTAGCAGAGGCAAGAGTTAGAAAGGACAAAGGAGAAAAGAGTGAGAGCCAATGGAGAGGAAAGGAGGCCAGAGAATGGACCTCTGTGTTCTGAATGCTTCATGCCATCTCTGAGGAACCTGAAAGTGACAATGGCAGACACTATTGCTTCCCTAGCCAACAGGGTAACAGATTCCTGATATTGTTCAGTCATTAGTCAGCCCCATACTTCAGGGAGGCCTGGATTTGCTACCCACCGTAGTCTGAGTCTCATTTGATCTTTGCCATTTGTTTAACTGTTTCCCTTGTCAGTGGTTAGTCTGAGAATGGACGTATGACACACTTCTAGTCCATGTGATACATACTCACCTAAGACCATCAAGAATTCTAGAGGTTTTTTTCTTGCTGTTAAAAAAAAGAGAGAGATATAAGAAAAAAAAAGAAATTCTCTTCCATTCTTTCCTACATCTTCATAGATATTAAAACTGTCACTCTTGGAACTGCTGTACATATAACTGTGAGGAGAGACCAAGCTGTTCATGGTGAATTTGAACTGACTCTGAAATAACCCTACTTTTTAGCCTTGGTTACGATAAGAAAATAGATCTTACTTTTTAAGCTTAGTTTATTTGGGGTTTGTGGTTATTTCCCGTCAAAAGTAAACAAAACAAATCAAGAATCTGATGGAAAATTAACATTACTTTGCAGCATTTCACAAACTCCTTGTGGATTCACAACCAGCTTATAGTATTATTATTTTCTTTCTGGTAATGGATTATACTTACATCCCTCTTCCAGAAGTTTCTGAGATTGCAGACACTATACATGGTAGAAGAATCTTTTTATAATTTTCAAGTACCTTTTTTTCCCCCAGCATGGTCAAAACAGGAAATAAAGCAGAGAAAAGGATCCCCACACATTCCCGCCATTAGAATCTGAATTCATAAAATACTATATCACATAAGAGATGTGAATAGATATGAATTCAAATCCAAAAACAAAAGACAGATTTTCAGAAGTTGGGAGGAAACTCCAATCAGACAGGCTTTAATGGGTGGGTTTGGGAGCTTTGGTGCCTGTGCAAAAAAAGGAGTCCAGGACCCAGGTGACATTCATACAGGGAACTAGAGCTGAGATACCTGCCACAGCCAGGAGCCCTAGGGATTGGACAATGCTTCCAAACAGCATAGAGGTTAAAAAACGATGTAACCCTAGGAAAAGTGAAGCTACCACCCAGTACATGAGCAGGTCCAAATTCATACCATCAGTATTGGAGAAGAAACCCCAAAGCTAAGAACTCAACATGAAAACTGACACAAAATCAGTAAAATAGAACCTCAGAAGGATTGAAGTCCAAACATCCCAACAGGGACAACTCCCATAGCTCAGAGAACCCAGGGCACCCAAAAAATCAGTCTCAACTGAAAAGAATTTCCTGGTCAAATACTCAAACCATGGAAGAAAATGAATTAATGGGATGGAGCATGAGATGATATGACAAAAAGAAGAATTTGCACACTAAGAAAAGAAATGATAGGATTGCTTCTAGGAGACTTTAAAATTATGTCTAAAATGTTTTCAGAGGTAAAAAAGAAAAGATAAAGCAAGCCCAAAGCTATTAAGCGATCAAGTTTGAGAAGTAGAAAAGAATATATTGGGAATCTTAAAATAAAAGTTTAATTCACAGAAACAGGGCTGGGGTTGTGGCTCAGGGGTAGAGCGCTTGCCTCGCACGCATGGGGCCCTGGGTTCGATCCTCAGCACCACATGAAAATAAATAAATAAAAATGAAGACATTGTGTCCATCGACAACTACAAAAGTATGAAAAATGTAATTCACAGAAACAAAAAAAAATTGATTAACCAATGGAATGAAAAGGCACATACAAAGAACAATGTGTATATGTTGGAGCCTAGAGGCAAGATAATAACCTAAAATGTGGAACAGAGAAATTAGGACAAGAGAAGATAAGACATGGGAGGTAAGAAGACAGGGTCTAATATATGTCTGATAGAAATTCTAGAAAGAAAGAATCAATTTGAGAGTGGGACACCTAAATTTGGAGGCAACCCCAAATTTATCAGAAGGAAGGAAGTCACTGCTCACCAAGGGCTGGAGTGAGAAAAGCAGGAGGGGCCACGGCAGAGCGCAGGGGTGGAGGTCGCCTAGTGGGCCAGGCTGGTGGGAATGGGGACTCTGGAGATAAGGCACCATCTTGCAGGAACTGGAGCCACACAGATGTGGCAGCTTCTGCTGAAACGGAGCAGGGGTAGGAGTGGGGTCCATGTCTTGGCTTTATCATTTGTTTGCTTCCCCATGCCTCCTTCAGAGACTTGCATTAGCTAGAACCATCCTGCAGCAGGAAGCAAGGGAGCCTGGGAAATGTAGTCTCCTGCAAAGCACAAGCACATGGAGAAAGACAGAAAACGGGCCTGAGCATGGGGAAGTGATGGACACAACTCGTCCAGGCTGACACAGGCAGGAGCTTCACTGCAGTGGCTCTTAGTTCAAGGACAGGTGTTTTCAGGGTCAGGGTCCGGGCTGTGCTTGCACCCCTCTCTACCTCTTCCCATTGCCTGAGGGCTTGCATTTTAGTTTGGTGGGAGACAGTGCCACTTGGAAGAAATACCTTTGCTGAGTGACTCCATGGATTCCTCCTGTCACATGAAGACAACGTCTCTTCCCAGCGAGAGCCCCGGATCTGCATGCTCTCCAGATGGAACCTTATTTAAGCCCATCCTTCTATTGAGCTTTCTAGAATACAGATGTCCTCTTAAATCTGCTATGCCTAGGAGCTAATAGTGGGATTTAAAAATAGCTTTTGCTGTCTGCATGGCTTTTCTTATTTGTATTCCAAGTGAAATCACTTAGGCAGACACAGAAAGCTCTTCTTATTTGCATTCATTTTGCCCACAGAAAATGTAGAGTTCACATGATTGCTCTGCTTTAAAGAAACAGTCAACATATCAATTGCTTAAACTGTGACGACAGAACTCAGAAAACTTAGGAGAAGGAAGGGAATCTAGGGTACATTTTAAACATAAATTAAAGATGTTTTTGCCATAGCTATCTTTAACTCATATACCCAAAGTACAAGTAGAAAAGGATTGTTAAAATTTACTTAGAGAAGGGCGTGGTGGCACATGCTTGTAATCCCAGTGGCTCAGGAGGCCTAGACAGAAGGATTGTGAATTCAAAGCCAGCCTCAGCAATGGTGAGGCACTACAACTCAGTGAGATGCTGTTTCTAAATAAAATACAAGATAGGGCTGGGGATGTGGCTCAGTGGTCGAGTGCCCCTGAGTTCAATCCCCAATACCAAAAAAAAAAAAAAAAAAAATTAGTTCATAGGCATTTCATTCTTTCCAAAATCCTGTTTGTGACTGTTTAAGTCAGCTTTTTCACTACTGTGACTAAAAGACTTGACCAGAAGAACAAGTGTAGAGGAGGAAAAGTTTATTTGGGGGCTCAGGGTTTTAGAGGTCTCAGTCCACAGACAGCAGGCTCCATCCCTCAGGGCTCGAGAGGGAGGCAGGACATCATGGAGGAAGAGTGTGGTGGAGGGAAGCAGCTCACATGGTGATCAGGAAGCAAAGAGAGAGAGAGAGAAATTCTACTCAGATACCAAATATATACCCCACAGCCACATCCCCAATGCCCACCTCCTCCAGCCACACTCTACCTACCTTCAGTTGTCATAACCTTCAGCAATCCCTGGTGGGATTAACTGATTAATTCACTGGTTGGGTTAAGACTCTCATAACCCAATCATGTCTCCTCTGAACCTTCTTGCATTGTCTCACACATGAGCTTTTGGGAGACACCTCACATCCAAACTATAGCAGTGACCATGTGAACCTAAAAAGATATCTGTCTTCAAATTTTGTTTTAATTTTGAGTATATGAACAGAATCTAGAATAAGATCATTCCTGAATAAACATTAAGCAATACTTGGTAATCATCTTTGTTTGCCTTTGAAGAATGTGCTATTAATCAAATGAAAGGAGTTTTCATTTTTCATTTAAAATCTATCACTGCATACAATATTAAGCATCTGCCAATGTATTTAACTTTTGTTTGTGTTAGATTCAATAAAAGCTTATTATTTAATGAAATATCATAGTATTAACACTGATGGGCATGTTGATGATAGAAAATATATGATTTTTCACTGGGCATGGTGTTACACACCTGTAATCCCAGTGTCTCAGGAGGCTGAGGCAGGAGGATTGTGAGTTCAAAGCCAGCCTCACCAATTTAGCAAGGCCCTCAGCAACTCATTGAAACCCTGTCTCTAAATAAAATGTAGAAAGGGCTGGGGATGTGGCTCAGTGGTTAAGCAATCCTGGGATCAATCCACAGCTCCAAAAAAGAAAAAAAAGTAGATGATTTTTCATTGCAGTTTATTTAATTATTAGCTAATCTCTCTAAAACTGAGGTAGGTTTTTTTTATTAAAGAACTTTATCACTATAAAAAGGCATTGATTTTCACTTTGTGAAATGCTCATGTGTCTATTTTCTACTTAATGTTCACAATACAGTAAGTATCTGTTGATCGATTACATAAGAAAGCTTTCAAGTAGTGTGTGTGTGTGTGTGTGTGTGTGTGTGGTATTTTTCAATAAAGTACATCAGCACCCTCTTCTGGATGACTTTGAGGCTGTAACGAGAATATTCTGACAATCTTTTCCATTTCCTGACAATGAACCATCTGAATATTCATTAAATTTGCTCCTGATTAAAGCACAGCCTCTCAGTAATTTAATTATACTGCACATTTCTGAAACACTGATAAGTGCGGGAGTCAAAAACATTTCATTGCTAAATGTTACCCGCTGGGAATACGTGTTTGGCTTAGAAAAGGGAAGGAGATGCTTCTTCTACATTTCTCAAAGTGAGTGTCCCCGGTGACCCTTAAACATACAGAGCTATGGAGGGGGGCAGGGAACACAAGGGCAAACGAGGAGAACAGAATTGCACGTTCTTCTCCCAGCTGTCAGTTCTTGAAGGAAAAAAAAATGTACCCTCTTGCATGCTATGATTAAATTAAACTTCTTCACAAGATCAGATACCCTTTAAATCAGGCTTCCGGGAGTCCCCCAGATACTCCTGTGATAGACATTTCCTGAGGTGAATGATAGAGATGGAATTGCACTTGTTTGATTGATTGATTCTAGAAATATTGACTGTGTGCCAGGCTCTCTTCTAGGTACTGGAGACACAGGGAAGAGACTCAAGTTCATGGCCTCAGAGAGATTACATTTCTAGTGAGCAAGACAGATAAAATGATATGTGATAATAAGTTAAATGTACAAAAAATAAGGCAGAGTGGACATAGAGGTTGAGTTTTTTTACACCAAATGGTCAGAAAAGTCTTGGTTGATCAAGTGACAAGTGGGCAGAAACCTGAAGTAAGGAGAGTTGAAATTTTGAGGATAGTTGGAGAAAGACCATTGCTGGTGAAAGGGACAGCACCCGAGGCAGGGCCCCTGTAATATCATAACACGGTGTGTTACGTACATGTTTGTGAAGACGCTGTGTGCACACACCGCACTGGCACTCATGCCAAAGGAGAGCACAAGCCATTACACAGTACGTCATACTTGATAATGAACCACTGAGCTACTGGCTTATGTATGTACTATACTATACTTTTTTTTTTTTGGTATTGGTAATTAATCTCAGGGGTGTTTTTACCACTGAGCTACACCCCAACCCCTTTTTATTTTTTTATTTTGAGACAGGGTCTCACCAAGTTGCTGAGGCTGGCCTCCAAGATCCCCCTGCCTCAGCCTTCCAAATGCTGGAATTACAGGCACGAGCCACCACTTCCACCTACTTTTTATTGTATTTTAGAATTGGCTACCTATTTTTTTTTTAAGTGTACTGGAAAACTCTTTACTGTATTAGGCCAGCAACAGCCTGATACATCTCATGTTGGTACGAATACTCTGTGATGTTTGTCCAGCAACAATGAATCCCTTAACAATGAATTTCTTTCTTTCTTTCTTTCTTTCTTTCTTTCTTTTCTTAGTTGTATATGGACACAATACCTTTGTTTTATTTATTTTTATGTGGTGCTGAGGATCGAACCCAGTGTCTTACACATGCTTGGCAAGGGCTCTACCACTGAGCCACAGCCCTAGCTCCTAACAATGCATTTCTGAGAACTTATCCCTATCACTATGTGTCCCGTGACTGCATTAGAAATTGGCAAATGGTTTAAAATCTTTGAGCCTTAATTTTTTCACCTAAAAAAATGGGGATTTATACAATTTTATTTGTGTTGCAATTGTAAAGGTAAGGAATATTGCAGACAAGAGCTTAGCATGCTCCCCAGTATTGTGCTAACCTAATAACTATTGGCTATTATTTAAAAAAAAAAAAAAACCCTGCTTCTTGGGGAAACCTGAATTTTCTTCAACATTCAGATATGAAATCAATCGTGAGTGTTGGACTGGAACTGTCTTCTAAGTATTCATTGAAAATTAGAATGTGAACAGAAATGTTATTCTTCATGTGATCCTGAACAAGCTCATTGCCCTCTATGAGTGGTAGTTTTTGCAAAGTGAAGGAATTAAATTATGGTGGATTTTTTAAATATAAAGCCTCCAGGTAGCATGAGAGCTTCTCTCCCTGTTTTAAAATCACTGGATGAAATTTTCTATTTACTTTGGGTAAAGATAATAAGGGACTCAGCCATCAAGCGGAACCCTCAAGGAAGGACTGAATTATGAAGCAGGAGGTTCGGTGGAGAAGGCCTTTGCCAGTGGAGTATGCCAATCTGCTCAAGGTGCCACCCTGAAAGGTTGCCCAACTGACATGTACCTCAAGAGCTTTGCGTTCCCTGAACTCCTGTCTTGAGCTATTTCCAAAGACATTTCCATCATCTAGGTCTGGCACCAACACTTGAACTACCATGGTCCCTATCATAGAGCTAAACTCTCTCTCCAACTCTTTCTTTCTAAATCCCACTTCTTCTCTTACTGCTTCTTGAGGGAAAGGCACTTTACAGGCTCTCCTGGTGAGTCAGCCTGAAGGGATGAGAGTCAGAAGACGGTGGATGAGCAGCTTATCCAAAAGGAGAAGGCAGCAACAGGAAGGGGGTCCATGGAGGGCCATTTCTATCATGGAGAGAGTTTGACCACGGAGCAGGAAATAGGAATCCAGTCCCTGCCTCACATGGTCTCCTTCTCCATTTTCAGATTATGCAACACAGACTGCCTCATCTACCCTTATCATCTTTAAGCCATCTTCAACAGAACTGTCAGAGCACTGCAGGGACAGCCCGATGCCCAGAGGGAAAGCAATGTACAGGCAACCTTGGCATTGAGACCTATTAAGTGAGATTTTCAGCAAAGTCTGTTTCAAGAAATGCCACAGTTCATAGCAAAAATCTCCCTCATTTTTTCTTTCTTCTCAAAATGTATCAGTCTTCCAGAACCTATTAATGCTAATCCTGCAATTTACTAGGTACTGACTTTGGACAAGTTTTTTTTGTTTGTTTTTTAACTTCTATGAGTGTTAGTCTCTCTTTATAAAATGGACTGATGATATTGAAGCCACAGGCTGCCTGCACATCGTATGGAGTGAGGACATGGTACCAATGATGATCAAGAGAAAGGTACAGCATAGTGGTCACAAGTAGCTCAGGAGTTAATGAAATTTCAAGGGGCTTTCTAGCTGGAAGGGTATATGCTAGTTGGGATAAAATATAAATAAGTATGAAATAGAAAGTATAACAAATGGACAGGGAAAAGGCTCAAAGAATGAGAAGTCAGCTATTTTATTTTATTTTTGGTATTGATTATTGAACTCAGGGACACTTAACCACTGAGCCACATCCCCAGCCCTATTTTATATTTTATTTAGAGACAGGGTCTCGCTGACTTGCTTAGGGCCTCACTGTTGCTGAGGCTGGCTTTGATCTCAAGATCCTCCTGCCTCAGCCTCCTGAGTCACTGGGATTACAGGTGTGTACCACTGTGCCTGGCAGAGAAGTTAACTATTTTAGATGTTACATGATTAGGGGGCTAAAAAGTGAAACATACCGTTAGCAGTTACTCCGGCCATCTATTTTTCCTGAAGTTCTTATCTATCTTCTCTTGGCTTCTCTTTGTGGAATTCTTACTGGGAGCAAATCTACTCCAGTGGAAGCTCTTTGAGGCAGTGATGACATAGGACATGGGAAATGGGTGCTCTGTGACATTTGAATTGAAACCAAAATCCATTGTGCTAATTATCTCTCTGCGTCTTTGCATAATTACACATGCTCAGGGGACACTCGCTGATTATGGTAGCTGTCTCTCAAGATGCTATCAAGTGAGCATTGGAGCAAATGCCGTTTTTGCTGGAAACTAGCTCTGTGCTTGCATTTTGGAGATATGAAGACAACGTCGAAGCATAATTACTAATTCTGTGTGAGTGACTCCGTTTTTCATCCTCACTTTGGTCTTTGTCCTGTCCCTACATAAGAGTTATTCGATTGCCATCCCATGAAGTAGAGACTGGAGAGGACTTTGTCTTAAATTCTTTATAATCTGAATCTCCACACACAAAGAAAGAAATAAATATAGCTGTTGGAAAAAAAAATCCAATTGAACAAACATACGTTAGAATTACTTAACATGATCTTTTTCATTTCAACAAGTAGTTCAGGGAACAAAAGATGGAAAAGGCTAGAATATATTCAATGACTGTGAGAATATATTCAATGACTCTTATAATTAAAGACATGGGGAAATTAGAAAATCAAGGGAGAATATTTTGAGCTGTCAGGCTAAAAAAAAATGAAAAATATGTGATAAAAGTGGATGAAGAATGGAGAAACTGGTACTCATATACATAACAGTGATAGCGTGACATTGTTAAAAGTAAAGGTGGTAATATCCAGCTGGGTGGGCAAGTGGCACACACCTGTAATCCCAGCGGCTTGGGAGGCTGAAGCAGGAGGATTGCAAGTTCAAAGCCAGCCTCGGCAAAAGTGAGGTCCTAAGCAACTCAGTGAGACTCTGTCTCTAAATAAAATACAAAATAGGGCTGAGGATGGGGCTCAGTGGTTAAGTGCCCTGGGTTCAATCCCCAGCAACAAACAAACAAAAATGATATCTATCAATCTTTGACAGACATTCATTATCCAGGAATTCTAATGCAAGGAGTTTTACTGACAATATTCTAACATAAATTCTCAAGCTCTGTGGACCAGGAGATTTATGGTAGTTTGTAACCACAACAGCAACATAAATGAAAATATCATAAATGAGGACCTCTAAGATATCATAAATAGGATACAAACATACATAATGAGATTATCTTTTGTCATCTCTGCTTTGTTTATTTGTTTATTTTGGCTTGAACTTCTTTTTCATCTGGTGTTTGGTATGACTTGCTTCAGGGGACACATGGCACAGCAGACTGCAAATAAGAACTAAATAGAGAAAGTCTGGTTTTCGAATTTCAAAAGCCTGGACGTAAACAAGATATCTGAAAACTTGTGCCTTGAATGGGAGGAACTTGGGTACCTGTTCCCATAGATAAAAATCCGTGGCTTGGAAGGTTGGGAAGGACTCTGAAAGGATGTATGTATGTGTCTCCCCAAAGAAGCCTTCCATTGAAGGCTGGATCCAGGGAGGGTGTGTGGGGGTGCTTGGGTAACAAAATCTGTGATTATTTTGCTGAGTCTAAGAAAAAAATAAAACTTGCCAATTAGTTAGATGTGTGGAAGATGACAAGACCCCAAATTTTGCCTATGTTCTGACACAGTGATGAAAGAGTAGAATAATCCTAATGGCTGGTATAACACAGTGATGAGTGTAAGACTGTAGGATTCCCCCCAATTCCAGCCTGGCACCGAAAGTCAGTATCTGAGAGTGACAGAACTATATTAAGAAGATCCAAAGGACTAAGGGTGTGACCCTTGAATAGGGTGCCAGCCTGGTATGCACAAGGCCTTGGGAAACTAATAAAATAGAAAATAAAAAGAAATGGGATTACCAAGCCCAAAATTGGATCTATTGAAACAACTGACAAATTCACAACTCATAATTTCTAAGATGACTTTTTACAGTAATCTTTTAAACACTTAATGTTTCATAAAATGCTAATCCAATTCTTCTATTGTTGTTGGACCAGTAAAAATTTCCATTTGAAGCCGGGTGTGGTTGCACATGCCTGTAATCCCAGCAGCTTGGGAGGCTGAGGCAGGAGGATCACGAGTTCAAAGTCAGCCTCAGCAACAGCAAAGCACTAAGCAACTCAGTGAGACCCTGTCTCTAAATAAAATACAAAACAGGGCTGGGATGTGGCTCAGTGGTTGAATGCCCCTGAGTTCAATCCCTGATACGCCCCCCACAGAAGTTTCCATTTGCTACCAAAGGGAAAAATGTGAAATGTCTGTACTTGAGTAATTAAAATAGAAAGCTCATTGGATTAAAATAGCAGCTATATATGTTTGAAGCAATGGTATATATTACAAATGATTAAAATTAAATTGGGGATCTCAAAAATCAATAATGTATTTTTTAGGACACAGGAAAAAATTTGCATTCCTGTATCTACTTTCATATCAGAAAAATAAAATAAAATTTATTGGCGCACACACACACACACAAAGAAGATCTATAGGGCCTGGAGTAGAAGCCAGAGATGATCAGCAGAATCTCCCTGGTGACTGAGGTCAAGGTGGGGTGTCTACCTGCATGGAAAGACAATTGGAGGACAAGATGCCATACCCTTGCCCTGGCCCTCTCTTCCCCATGAGACCTTGTGGAATCCACACAAATGTCATCGGGGAGCGGATCTCAACTTGGCAGAGATGAAGTTTTGACTGTTCAGAAGAATTGAATCCTCAGATAAAATAAATTTGAGTAAAGACAATTGAAAGTCTTCCATGCCTATGGTGGAGAAATGAGATGATCTCTCACTTCACGAATCATGGGGTAATATGTACCTGTTAAAAATAATGAGGCAAGTAAATATGCTCTGATAAAAAAGATCTGCAAGGTAAATTTTAAATTAAAAAAGGCAAGGTGAAGAACAATTTGAATAGTGCTCATTTTATTTGCATAAAAATGTTATGTTCTCAATGTTCCCAGGATATTGATGGTACAATTAACCATGGTCTCCTCTGGTGCCCTAAACTTTTCATTTTATGCTATTTTATTTTATAAAGATTTTACTTAATCCAAGAACGTGTTGACTTTTATAATTTGTAATAGAATATCCTCTTTGTCTTTATGCCATGCTTTGTGATCCATCTCATTGCCTTTAAATTCCATTTATGCAGCGCTTATTTCGAAATAAAGAATGAAAATATGTGTCTTAAGTGTCTTTGGTGTGTAGCATCCAGCTGCCAAGGAGAATTCATTTGGTTTTCTTTTTTCAGTTTTGAAGAAGGTTGCAATGTACTGCTAAAGGAAACTTCCCACTATCTCTCTGTAAAAGTGGACATTTACAGAATTATCTATTAGCTAGTCACGAAACAGAGCTACAGGAAACTTTCCTGAAAATGTGTTGATAGCCAGAACAAGATCTGAGGACCTAGACAGACACACATGTTCACATATGTTCATATTCCCTAGCACATGATCTTGCAAGCAGCTAATAAACACTGAAGAAGTCAACAGAATTTGCATATGCACCTGAGAATGGCTCCTTTGGCTAGGCATGGGTGCACACCTGTAATCCCAGCAGCTTGGGAGGCTGAG
Source organism: Marmota marmota marmota (assembly GCF_001458135.2). Classification (NCBI taxonomy): domain Eukaryota; kingdom Metazoa; phylum Chordata; class Mammalia; order Rodentia; family Sciuridae; genus Marmota; species Marmota marmota. The sequence goes on from NW_025999941.1 coordinate 16,104,910, forward strand.
GCAGAAGAATTGTGAGTCCAAAGCCAACTTGAGCAACTTAGCGAGGCCCTAAGCAACTCAGCAAGACCTGTCTCTAAATAAAATACAAAAAAAGGGCTGGGGATGTGGCTCCATAGTTGGGTGGCCCCTGGGTTCAATTTGGCTCCCTTCAAATTACTCTTATAGTTATTTCTGAACCACTGAAAATATTTGGTAAGTTCCTTGGAGATTGCTTTATGGCAAAATCTTTTGACTGTCCTAATAAGAATCAAATATTCACACATTTTTTTTTTGTTGGTACCAGGGATTGAGCCCAAGGGCATTTAACCACCGAGTCACATCCTCAGCCCTTATTAATAAATTTATTTATTTACATTTTGAGACAGGGCTCACTAGGTTGCTAAGTTGCTGAGGCTGGCTTTGAACTTGTGATCTTCCTGCCTCAGCCTTGGAGTCGTTGGGATTATAGGTGCGCACTCACATGAATGACTTTCAGATAATCTTTTATTGTGTTTATTGTGATTCAGGTTGCCCAGTCTGGGGTACACTGTTACAACAGCACTAGCTGATTTTTACCCACTAGATGACAGTAGTAACTCCTTCTCAGTTGTGACAAACAAAAATTTCTCCAGGCATTGAAAAAAGTTCTCTTGGGAACAAAATCACCCATGGTTGAAAACTCTGCTTTAGAGGTACCTGATTGTACTAACGAGGTAAACGTGAATTTCTTTTATTTTCTTTTTCTTTCTTTTTTTTTTTAAGCCAGCAATTGAACCCAGAGGCACTAACCACTGTGTCACACCACCAGCAATTTTTTATATTTTCTTTTGAGACAGGGTCTCGCTAAGTTGCTTAGGGCCTAAATTGCTGAGGCTGGCTTTGAACTGGCAATTCTCCTGCCTCAGCCTCCCGAGCCACTAGGATTATAGGGTGTGTCATTGCACCTAAATGAGTTTCTTATTGTGTATTGCTGTCAAGACACTTGAAAATCTTCCCCTTTGCACCCTGCCATAGCACTCTAGAAAATGATGGTAGGATGGTGGGAATGCCAAGATATAAATCTTTCACCTAGGACATCCTGGGCCTGTCACCTCCAGGCTTGAACTAGTTATGCCAAAGCGTGAACACAGTTTTGTGTATGTTGTGACGTGAAAAGTCCCTGTAGTGTTGATGTATGCTATTCCCTTCCGCTGTTTAGGTGGGCAAAATGTGGATCAACTTAATTGAATGATTGTTTGTTGCATTTGTTGTTAGTAGAAGAAGTGAGATTAAGGACTCAGGATTTTTTATTTTAGCGCAGGGATTATCATTACAATGTTGACGTTTTAAAAGTTGTTTCTTAAGAAAAAAAATATCAGTAAACATTTTATGGAGAAAGCGCCTTAAGTTTTCTAGAAAGCAAAGTCTGGGACAAAATTTATGTGCTAATGCTATACTGGGATATATAATTCAAGGATGGAAGGAGTTAGGGGGGTGGGGGAGTAAGGAAGGAAGAGGTGAGAAAGCAGATACAAGTGATGCCTAACCACAATGATCAGAGCTTGCTGGAAAACACAGCTGGTAGCTTGGTCCTGCAAGAACATTTCTTCCCTTTCCTTTATTTTATTCTATTTTATTTATTTTTATTTTTTTTTTGGTATTAGTTATTGAACCCTGCAGTGCTTAACCACTGAGCCACATCCCCAGCCCATTTAAAAAAATTTTTTTTTGAGACAGAATCTTGCTAAGTTGCTGAGGCTGGCCTTGAACTTGTGATCCTCCTGCCTCAATCTCCCAAGTTGCTGGGATTACTGTGCCCAGCTTGCAAGACCTTTACTTAAGAGACAAGTGAATCTTTGTGGTTAGGAACAGTGTGTTGGGGAAGAACAGTAGGGAGAGGAAAATTGAGGAAGTTATCTAAATGGCTTCTTCCCTTGTACAAATTTGTTCCACAGGACATTCACTCCCCTGTCCTTCTAGGCTGTGATACTTGACCCTTCCAGGAAGCGGATAGGAAAGCAGATCTTTCATGCCATAAGTTAAGGTGTCATCTGGGCCACCATAAGGTGGTGGGAATGTGGGTCCACTCAGGTAGACTGGGTGCCTTCATCGCTCTAGCCCATGTGATGGAGGCCAAGCCAAAGCCCATCCAGAGTTTCATAAAAGACAGAGGCAGTCACCAACCCCTGGAAGCCATAGGCAAGCAGTCAAGGCATAGGTTCAAGTGGCCCAAGGACATCTAGGAAAGCACAGACTCTGGCTTCACCACAAATCGTGTGGATTGCCTACTGGAGTTGCAGAGACCACCGTGAGATAGACCTCCAATGGTGGCATGCATGTTGGGTTCCAAGTCAGAAGATCCAACCCAAAGCACTTTCTCATTGCTCTTGGCCTTTATTTTTTTATCTGTGTGATAAAGAAGTTGGGGTAAGCCAGATGTTGAAAAGCCCACTGCCTGGCCAAATAGCCAGGTAAGAAACATAAATGAGAGCATCGGCCAGCTTTGAAGGTGTTGTTGGGCTAGAGAAGGACTGAACTCGAGTCAATGTGTTTTGTATCAGGAAGACAGCCTCCCACGGCCACAGCTTCTTGGTACCTGTGGGAATGTGGATCTCATATTGCCAGATAGATGATATTTTTTTTAAGGAGAGAATCTGGAAGTTCAAATTTTCATGAGATGTCTCTATATTTTAAAAATATATGTTCATTTAAAAAAAATACCACCTAAGCCAAAGGAAGCATACCTGTCAGTCCCTTGTAACACCAATGAGTCACCCCTCACCTAGATGATCTCTAAGATTCTTTCAATGTTAACAAGTCTTTGGAATATCGAGGTCAAAGTTTAATGTCCCTTCTGAGTATTTTCCCTAAGATAATAAATTGTTAGGAGCTTCCTCTATCCTAGAACGATATGAATACTTTATGTTTATCATCTCCTTTAATCTTTGTTTCAATTAAAATCGTTGCATAATAAGCCATTCTAAACCTTAGTGACTTAAAATAGCTTTATTTAATTCATTGATTCTGGACAGTGATCAACAGGGAAGGCTCATGTCTTTTCCATGTGGTGTCAGTTGGGCAGCTTGACCTGAGCGGCAAGGTTTTTCTTCCAAGACATCTCACTTACGTGACTGGCAAATTAGTGCCATCTGGACACTCAGCCATGGCCAAGGGCCAGGAGCCGCAGCCTTTTCCATGTTTGTTTGTTCATGAGCTTCCCCAGATCCTCGCCATAACTGCATGGCTAGGTGCCTGGAACTAACACCTCATGAGATAGCAAGTAGAAGGTGCCAGAAACTAACACAGTGTATTCTAATGGTTAGGAGTCTCAGAGCCGGATTAATTAGGAGGGGACACAGCCCCACTTGGTGGGGTAAGTATCAAAGAGTTTCAGGGGCATCTTTTCACACTGCTACATCTTCAAACAAACATAGGAGGTAGACTTGCTATTAATACATCTCAGTCTCATCAGGAAACTGAAATTACAGAGATTCATGGACTCAAGGTGCACCTCATTTAGGACTTGAGCCCAGGTCTTTCTGTCTCCAAAGCCCACACTAATATGACCCCCGGTATTCTGTCTCTACTTGGGATGAGGGTGTGTAAAACTTCACATAGCTCATTATTGATAGCATGAATTTGGTATCTGGGTGTAAAACAACAACAAAAAAAGGCCTTCATAAATTGAGAAAAATTGATATTGAATAGATGAAAAGGTGAAGCGCTCTATATGGAAATATTAACAAATAAGTGATCAAAATGATGCTTAAATTTAAGCAAAGTAAGATCATATCAGAAAGTCACACTTGACTTACAAGGCTTTTTGAAAAACTCATTTCAGATAGAGATACACATGTCCCTGGAGTGCACAGTGGAGCTTTTAAGAGGAAAAGGATTCTGGGTAAAGGGAAATTATATTTAAGTTAAACCAACCCCTATCAGCACATGGAAGCAGTACATACATACTTTTATTGGCTTTCCAGAACTAAATGTCAATTAGGGTCTAGTTTCCCCCTCCACCGGGCTATTAGTGCTGCTTATATATTTAACATGAAACCCAGTTCTCTTTACAGAAAATATAGAAAATGTGTGATATTCAGAGAGCACAAGGTACATTACAGACTTGTTGACTCAATGTAGTTTTCCCTAGAAGGAAGACCCAGGAGTCACAGAAAACCACAGACATTATTCAAATGTGTTTTTAAGTATAGTATATGGTGGTGGCTTGGCTCCCAATGATGTTCTTAGAACATTCTTCCATAATGTTTAATATCCTACGAGGGATGAACAGGGTAATGTATTCATTCCCCTACACATTCACAGTCCATATGGGTTGGCGACATGACTATTGTAACCCCAATACCTAATGCACTATTTGGGTTGAGTAGATAGTCAATAAACAATTATTAATGAATGAGGTGTTTTTCTTTTTCATTTGTTTGGAGAAGTATTTAGATGTATCACCTCTGTCCAGTTAATGGATTTAAATTGGATTCATCAATATTTAACAACATGTTTTATCTCACTTGCTTTAGTCATTCTAGAACAGTGGAAATACTAAATACCATATCTAATAGACCCTTTGTACCACTGAAGAAACAGTTCTCAAAACACGGAATCCAGCAAACTTGGTCAAAATTCATAGGCACTACAGAGATCCATATCAGGTAGCCTCCTGTCTATCCCATTTCTCACTTGCATGGGAGACAGGACATTTAACTTTTTAATCCAGTTTGCAATGTTGATTTTCATATGGGACCAGGAATTACAAGTTTCAGAATCAAGATTATTTTAAATGACCATATACTTTTTGTATTAAACATCAGAGTCATGACTGATGTTTCTTTCAGAGACCTGGGGAAATTTTACCCTAACTGAATAAATAATATTAAAGGAAACATGAGACATAAACACACACACACACACACACACACATACCCAAAGGCAATTTGCCCAGTGTCATCAATTTTGGCAAAAATATTCTAAAATAGTCAATAACTTTAGCAAAGGTCTCCAATATTTAGATTCCCTGTCACTTGAATATTCATTATTTTGCCCTAAGGAATAATTATTCTTAATATAAACAAGCAAATAAAATGAGCAGATTTTTTGTTTACATTTTTTTGTTCTAATTAGTAGAATGTATTTAGACCTACCATACATATATAGAGTTTAACTTCTCATTCTTCTGGTTTTCATGATGTAGAATTACATTAGTCATCTAATCATATATGCACATAAAACAGTAAATGTCCAATTCATTCTACCATCTTTCCTATTCTTATTCCCCCTCCCTTCCCTTCATTTCCCTTTTTCTAATCCAAAGTACCTCTATTCTTTCCTAAACCCCCTCCCCCTTATTGTGAAGTTAGCATCCACATATCAGAGAAAATATCTGGCCTTTGGTTTTGGGGATTGGCTTATTTCACTTAGCATGATAGTCTCCAGTTCCATCCATTAACTTCTCATTCTGCATGCCAAGGTAAATTTACACATAATTTACAATTATTCATACAGTGACAACTTTGTAGAGTTATTGATCACATGATATACAGAGAGAAAAATAAGTCCCCAGAGTGATAGTAAGGCTGAAACCATTTTGCATTGTAGATTGATAATCAAATTCAGTCTATTGTCCTTTTTTTTTTTTTTTAAGTTTAGCTTTTTGACTCAGTGCTTGTGCCTTCGACATTTTCACAATGGTTCTCTGCTCCTCCACAGGGAAAGCATGCTTGGTCCTGACACCAACCCAAAGAACATGTGGAACCACCAAAAGCCTTGCCGCCATGTTTTTCCTTTTAGGCAATCTCATGAGAATTTCACCAAGTGAACCCCTTCACTTCTGCCTGGGCTCACACCATGAGCATACTCTAGTGTTTTCCTGATCTTCCTGGCATACACATTTATAATTCTCTTTCCAATGGTTCAGGGCAGCCTACTTATGTGAAAGGTTATGTTGTAGGAAAACCCACAACAGTATGTCAAGAACAGGACCATCTGAGTGCCCTTGGTCAAGCCAAAGAACTGGTCCCATGAGATCTCAGTCCCTGAATTTCCTCGATGGTAGACGAATGTACAGGGTATAAAGAAAAGGAAAAGCCACCCTACCTGGAGACAATCAATCCGTTCCTGATACATACAAGATGTGTTTGGTTGAGATAGTTTCTACATAAACATATTCATAGAAAATATAGAATATTTTGAAAATAATCGCAACTTACATAAACACATTCATAGAAATTATAGAATATTTTGAAAATTTAGAGAACCTAAGACTGAGCCTATTTTATTCCAAGGGAATTGAATTAGGTTATTTAGTACTCCAAGTCAGTATCCTGAACATATTATTTTTTGAATTTTTTTCACTATGTCAATCCCAGGCAAAGATTTCTTTCAATATCCAGGCAATTTTAGTTGCATGAAGCATTTGGTAAAAGACTTTTTTAAATGATTTCAACAATAGTAACAAATTAATGAGGAATGTTTAGGTTCCTCATATATTTATTCTCCTACTAACCTAAGGATATAATTTCTTTGTAAATAAGGAGATTAACTAGTGGTGGATATTTCTCACAAACACTTGACCAAAGAAGTGTAGGTATAGGGGTTCAAGTTGACATGAAGAGGCACACAAGTGCTTTTAAGATGTCAAGGTTCATCTTAGAGTTTATGTAGCAGCCATTCCTTTCTTGCTCACTTACTGTTATTATCGACAGTCCTATCTCACATATAAAGGAATTTAAAAATTCTTGCTCATAGAAATACTTCCAGATAAGCTTTTAGGTAGGGACATTCTATACCAAAAATACTCATCAATGACCCTGCACAGAACCCATTATCCCAAACACTTCATCCTCTCTCCCTCTTATATCATTTAACACCATCCCATTCAAACTGAGTTTGTTGCAACTACTGGCTACCCCGGAGTGGCAGACATTGAGCTTAGCAATCAATGGCTACAAATCTATATTTTCTAACTTCAAGGGAATCATATATTCATACAACAAACTATTTTTTTTTCCACAGTGGGGATTGAACCTGCTTATCACACCCCCTTGGTGTGATTGACCTGTTCCAGAACACCTATTCAATGCATTTATAGTGAAAATGTTACTGTCTGCTTATCCTCAATCCCCTCCTTCTTTTAAAATAGAACTCCTCTGTGGGCACAAGTTACAGTTAGGAGAAATAAATTCTGGTGTTCTATGTCCCAGTAGATAGATATGGGTAGGTGTTTTGAGGAAGGTTGGGAAGTGTGGTCTTTACCCGTGTAACCATGTGTCTGTTAAAACTCAGATGTTCTATTTTAAAAAAATTCTTAATTGACACATAAGTACAGTCACATGGGGGTACAATACGATGTTGCCATATGTGTTCGCACTGTAGAAACCTCAGATCAAGATAATTAGCACATCCGTCACTTCAGACATTTACCACTTCCTTATGGTATAACATTCAAAATGTTCTCTTTTGACTATTTAAAAATACATATTATTATTAACAATACTATGTTAATTACTGTGTGATAAAACATCAAAACTTATTCCTCCTAACTATAACTTATACCCATAAAGGAGTTCTTGACTACAAGCAGACAGTAATGTTTTCATGACAAATTCCTTAAAAAATGCATATACAAAAAAAGGATCGTTCTCCATGAAAAATATGGCATTGAATACTAACCCTTTTCTGCATCCAGTAGCCACTTATGAAATTTACAGAAATAAAGATAGTAGAAGGCTACCTATTAGAACCTATTTTTTGACCTGGACAAGAAATTATGCTTCTAGGAAATGACATGCAAAACCTCATAGAAACAGGGGAACATCTCTACATGCATGATGCTGTATTTACAACATGAAAAAATAGGTATGAATACCAAAGATCAACAGCACAGGATTGGTCAAATAAATTTTAGTGGACCTAAATAATAAAACAAAATGCAACCATTGAAATAATGAAGTAAATCTTTATGCAATGATAAGGAAAAGTAATCATGATTAGTGCAAAGTGAAAAGACAGGTTACATAATAATTTATGTGTTATTTCCTCGTTTCTATAAAATGCAGGTATATACCATTTGGAATATATATGTGTTTAATAAGTGTATAATATGTGGGATAGTTATATAAATCAAATATACATAGGTACATGTGTACATATAGATAAACACATACAAATACGCACACATATGCACATAAATAATTCTATATAGGAAATTATTTATTCCACGGCTATAAAAGTAGAAAGCAAAGGAACAAGGATTTTTACTTTTACTTTTTATAGTTCTATATCATTGGAATTTTTAAATAATAGTAAAAATAAATAGAGCAAGAAAGATACAAGAGGGGCCGAGGTAATCCCAGCAATTCAGGAAGCTGAGGCAGGAGAATTGTGAATTCAAAGCCAGCCTAAGCAGTTTAGAGGGACCCTAAGCAACTTAGTGAAACCCTGTCTATAAATAAAATATGAAACAGTCTGGGCATGTGGCTCAGTGGTTAAGCGCCCCTGGGTTCATTCACTACTACCAAAAAAAAAAAAAAAAACCGGAGGTTTTAGTGTGATTGTGTTTTCTACATAAACACAAACAAACACACATGACATTCACACATTAAAACTAAGAACATTACCTTGGATTGGTCTTTATAATATAAGAGTCATTCAGAAAAAAAAATTGCTTTTTTTTCCTGGTTAATTTGTAGATCATGCTAAAGAAGTAAACCTGCATTCATTTCACCAGATGAAAGATTTCATAAATAGGAACCATGGCTTATTCTACCATTGAGAAAAATGGGTCCCCGGCTGGAAATAGCCAAGCCAAGTAGTGATTAACTTTTTTAAATTAACTTTTATTTTTTGGTCACTTCATTGATATTTCATATTCTACAGAACTAAGATGAAAGAAGAAATCCTTCAGATATTTTACAAACATAATGAGGCAATACTTTTCTTAAGCTCACATGATGTGGCAAATACCATGAGCAATAAGACTGAAACCCCGGAATCTGTATGGGTTGAGGATGTGTGCCGCCCATCTCCATACTGATTAGGCTGTTGGGATTGGCTGCTAAGGAAAAGTCTTATGAATTTCTCCAGGTTTCAGTTGTGCAAACAAGAAATGTGTTTTTTACTGGAAGGTATAAGATTAATTCAAATTCCCAAGAATTACTGGCTTCAAACTTGGCTTGGTTTAGAGTTATATGGTCTTGAGTAATTTATCTTATAAATTCCTTGTATAATAGTTGCGCTATTTGAAAAATGTGAATAATAATAACTAATCCAAGCCAGGCGCTGTGGCACATGCCCATAATCGCCGGGGCTGGAGAGGCTAAGGCAGGAGGATCACGAGTTCAAAGCCAGCCTCAGCAAAAGTGAGGCCCTAAGCAACTCAGTGAGACTCTGTCTCTAAATAAAATACAAAATAGGGCTGGGGATGTGGCTCAGAGGTCGAATGCCCCTGGGTTCAATCCCAGGTACCAATAGTAATAATAATAATAAAAATAACAATAACAACAAAAACTAATCCACAGTGTCATGAGCAGCTTACTGAGGTACCTGACACATCGAAAATTCTGAATAGAAGTAAACTTCAATGATGTTGTTGATGATATCTCCCAACCATGATTTGGAGAGAAGGTTGTTTTCATTCTCTTTCTCTTTCTCTATACTACCTTCCCACTTTCCTTTCTTTGATCCTTCTTTTTCTCTTTTCAAGGTTTATTATAAACCTGCCTTCTATTTCTGGAAAAAAAAAAGAATCTTTGTAATTGTATTTTTCTTCTGGGTGTTTCTTTGCCAAGCAGGTGTAAAAGTGCCGTGTAGTATAATTTAGTCAAATCCTAATTTTAGGTATCCGGTTTGTGCTTCTGTCTGTGTGAGTGGATTCAGGATTGTCCCCTCACAGCCATCAAGCTGTGTCAAAGACCTGGGGCAGGCAAAAATATGATTGCAGAGGGCCAGAGGAGTGAGATCATTTGAACCTGCCTTTTACTTAAAGGTTAAACTAGGAAAGAAGAAGTACATGGATTTTTACGATAATTGAGCAAGCTAAGGTTTTTTTTCTTACCTCGTTTGGAGCAGCTGTGAAATCTTGTTTTGTCATATCGAAGCACAAGGTCTGAAGACAAACGAATTTAATAAGGTGAACACATCCAACACAATTTGGATTATACACCTTCATGTATATAAATTAGGAGAAGATCAAATTGTATAGCGTCATTCTTGCCATTTATGTATTCTGTTGTAAATTTCTTTAGAGTGATACCAATTATAATCAAGGGCCTTTGTAGAGCCTTTCAGATCTTTCCAATCTTCATCATTTATAAATTGTTGCTTCACATATAAATATTTCTTCCCTAAAGCAAGAACAAAATATTAAAAAAGTGAAAATATTGGCACATTTTATGATTTCCTTAAAAGTTAACTAACTTTTAAGGAAATCTTAAAATCTCTGGCAAAAAAAAAATTCTTATAATCATCAGTAAATGGATGGAAATGGAGAATATCCTGCTAAGTGAAATAAGCCCGGCCAAGGGTCAAATGTTTTCGCTTATATGTGGCTAGATCAAAAAGAGAGAAAAAAAAAGTGTGGGGGAGGGGTGGAGAATCCCATGAAAATAGAAGAGAGATCAGTGGAGGAGAGGAAGGGCATTGCGGGTGGGGAGGAACCACAGGAAAAGGGAGAAACAGTGGAATGAAACTGGTCAAATTATCCCATGTACATACATGAACAGACCACAGCAAATTTCACTTTTATGTACATCTTCCAATGCACTGATTTTAAAAAACTATGAATAAATAGAAGACAGACCAGTAGAGTAGAAGAAAGTGAACTAACTGGTCAGAGAGCTGGGGAGCCCAGGAACTGAACTAGATGGAGCAAATTGTATTGCATGCTTGTATAATTGTGTTAAAATGATTATGCATAACAATAATACACTACTAAAAAAAGAAAAAATATGTATTTGTTAAAATTGGGTTATTTTGTTTATTTCTATACCATTTTTCTTATATAATTGTATTTCATGAAAAATCCATAGCATTTATATAATCTTAGGAAATATGTGTATATCTGGAAGCTCCCCAAAAGAATGTCTTGAATGAACCAATATTATTAACTTCAGTGAAAATTCCAAGATTAACTGTCAGGCTAGAGGTTCAAAGAGAAAAGAAAATTGGGGGTGGGGGGGGGAATGAGAATTTGGCAAAGAAGGAAGTATGAGAAAGAAAGTGATTTCCTTAAATTGTTTATTGTGAGTAGAGATCATATGATAACCACTCATGGGGTGATATCACAGACCATGTCTTTCCTTGTTTAAGGGAAAAATATTTATATGTGCAAAAGCAATTCCTAGAGCATTCCATTACTATTGATCCCATTTCTTGATGTTGTAGTAGATAGCTACACTGATTTTCCTGGTGCCAAATATCCTTCTGGGTGATTTATTTGCATGGAATCATTTGTTCCTTCTTACAAGTTGATGGGGCTGGTCAAATTATTGCTTCTATGTTTATGGATGAGCAAACTAAAGGACAAAGTGTGACTTTCCTAGGGTCATACAACTGGGAAGTGGTAGAACTAGGGTATGATGACCTCAATCTGATTCCAGAACTCGTGTTAGTACTATTTATTTTTCAGTTGTTGATAGACCTTTATTTTATTTATTCATATGTGGTGCTGAGAATCGAACCCAGTGCCTCACACATGCCAGGCAAGTGTGCTTACCGCTGAGCCCCAGCCGCGTGTTGGTACTTCTTATGCTAGCTTCTTTCCAAAGAAGAAGACATCAGGCAAGAGACCTCCATTCTCTTGGGCTTCCTTTGCCTCCTTCAAATAATTTCAGTGGTTATCTACCACATTTTCTTTATCCATTCATCTGTTGAAGGGCACCTAGGCTGGTTCCATAGCTTAGCTATTGTGAATTGAGCTGCTACAAGCATTGATGTGGCAGGGTCACTGATACACTCCACTGTCATCTATATCTAGAAAGAACAAACAAATAAATAAATAAGAATTAAAAAATTAAAATAAATTGCAGTGGGTGTTATAAGATGAACTCAAAGCTATTGTGCTCTTCCAGTTACAAAAAACACAGAAGTGATCCAAGCAGAACACTTTGGTATTTTAGGAGAAAAACAGCTAATGACGAAAGGCAAAAATAATTAGAACAATTGAGTCCTGGAGAAGGAGGAGAGGTTTTTCTAATTGTTCTAGAACATTCATGCAATAATAGTAGTTCTGGAAGGAATATGTGGCCCATCTTTCCTTCCTTTCCCCCAGAAAAATTTTGCTTACGTTTCAGCAGGAAAAAATACTTTTGCCTGAAGCTTGTGACATATTTGAATTTGCAATAGAAACTATATCATCTTTTCCCTGGGAAGTTGTGAGAGTAGGAGGAAAATCTTGACTCTGCTGTTTACTTTCCATAAAACCTTAGCTAAGATTTTTAATTTCTTGGAGTCTGTGGTTTCTTTGCTACATCGTGACAGAAATGGTACCCGGTTTTAAGGATGATGAAGAAATTAACTTAAGTTTTCTTTTCAAATTCTATCTAATAGTAAGGTATTGAAAGGGTCATAATTATGATTATAAGCACTACTTTTCTTCCATGGTGGCTAATTCGATGCCAGTTTTGATCTTCTCATCTACATATATTCAGGCCTGTCCAAATTTACAAATTTATGCAGATCATTTTTGTTTAAAACATAGAAATATTAAAAGCATTTTATGATGTGAGTTTATGTGAGTTGTCTTTAGCAACTGGATATAGAAGGAAACGCTACTCCCATGTTATAAAATCTAAAATATTGGCATAAGCAATGAGTCTTGTTAAAATGTCATATGTGTGCGCTGGTGCTGCTAAACCCTCAAATATGAATTTTTATGTCAGTTAGGATGAACCCAAAAACGACCCTATTCAAATGCTAGGAATTCCAATAGGAAGTTTATAAGATTTTATTTTGTGCGTTTTGTGTGTATGCACACATGTGTGTGTGCGTGTGTGTGTGTCAAGGATTGAACTCAGGGACACTTAACCACTGAGTCACATCCCTAAACATTTGTCTATATTTCATCTAGACAAAGCATCTCACTGAGTTGCTCAGGGCCTCACTCAGTTGCTGAGGCTAGCTTGGAACTAGTAATCCTCCTGTCTCAGCCTCCCAAGATGCTGGGATTACAAGCATGTGCCACCATGCCTGGCTGTGATTCACTTTCAATCATATCTTTATGTGTTATATTACATCCACCTAAGACAAAAACAAAAAAGTAAAGATGGTTTTATGGACCTTTAACTTGAGAAATAATGCTATATTTACTATGAAATTAGAATTCTGGGAAATATTTCCACGCCATCGCCTATCCTGTTTATCAATAGCCCTATGTAAACCAAGCACACAAATCAGTATACGAGCATGCTAGTGGCCTTTGCTTTCATACTCATTCACTCAGTGACCTAAGGAAAGATTTGGAACATTCAGGTTAGCAGCACCATCACAAACATACGACATTTTGACAAGATTTTCATTCATTACTTAAACAAATATTTTAGATTTTATAACATGTGAGTAATGTTTCCTTCTATATCAAGTTGCTAAAGATAAGATTTTTAAATTACTTTTTTCCTTTTTCTCACAAGAGTCAGAAAGAAGAAATCCAGGCATTTTTTAAAACTGAGAATAAGATTTAATTTGCCTGAATAATCTAAGTCTTTCAGCATCATGACAGTTTGGTGTTGTACTTTGGCTTCCAGACCAACCCTCTCTGAGACGAAAAAAATGATTGCTTTTGTGACTTCATTTTAAAAATTTGCTTATTTAATCAATACTGAGCTTGACATCTAATATATTTCCCACTGCCAAATAAGCTTTGTGAAGGCAGGGAATTGGGCAAGCTATTTATAGTACCTAGATTAGCACTAGTACCCAAGAGGTACTCGGTCTTTACTTACTGAATGAGCACCAGAATTTCCCAACTTTGGCAATCTATTGGTGTTTTTCCAGATAATTCTTTATCTTGAACAGTTATCCTCTGCATTGGAAGATGCTGTGTAGCATCTCTAATCTTTACTACCTGGATGCCAACAGCACTCCTCCTCACCACCACTGCAGCTGGGACAATCAAAACATTGCCAAAAATACCTCCTGACGGAAGAAAGGACCCAAATCACCTTCTCTTGAGAATGAGATCCACTGCAAGATGGCCTTGGCATGTCAAAGAAAGTCTTCATAAATTTGAGCCCCTCATCTAAAACAAAAGAGCACTTTGGAAATTTCTTAAGTTCCATAGTTACCAAAGGCCACTAAAGTGGATCTTATGCCCCACCAAAGTTAAGATGATCATTGAACCATTGCAATGGGTTTACTAGAATAAAAGAGAAATTATGTTTCTTCATCTTAGGGCAAAGGAGAAGGGTCACCCTCAGCCATGATGATAATATTGTGGCAATGTTTATATCATCTCGCCTGCCTTTCTCAACTTAGTTCTTCAGGGGGAAAAAAAAAAGATTTAATTTGCTCAAATAATCCAAGTCCTTTGGTAGCGTGGTAGTTTGATTTTTTTTTTTTTTTTTTTTTTTTTTGCTGCAAGACGAACCCTNGTTAAGTTCCCCCCCAATACCAAAAAAAGAAAAAAAAAACTTCTCCCCAGAAATGCAGTCACTCATTACCTCTCAAGTCCAGGGCTACTCCTAGGTTCACAAGGGCAAGGACATGTATAAGGGAAGGACACCGGAGAGAATGACAGGATAGAGTTACAATCTGCCAGGCCTCTGACATGCACCTTCGGGTCCTCACCTTTCTTCTGGTTGAGAATTTACACTTTGAGAGATTATGAAGCGTCAGACTCCGCCCTAGATAGGCTATCTACAGACTCTCACCCAGCACTCATAAAAACCAGCTAAGGTCAATATTGCTGGTTCCATTTTACAGATTAAAACAAACTGAGGTCCTGCAGGAGTTAAGTAACTTGATCCATATGATCATAATGACAGGGCACACGTTGAATGATGCTAGTCCCCTCCACCTCCATCCCCCTGGAGTTGCATAATGGCTTATTTTGGAAACAACGATTTCCAATTGTTTGAGACTCCCTCTGCCTGTAGGAAGAGCAGATGACTGCAGATGGTGCCGTGGCCTGTTGGAGTTCCCACTCACTCCACTGCTAGTCTTTCTCCAACAAAATCCATGGGCAGGGGGCCTCTACGCTATGTCTCTTTCTTACCCAGTCTTGGCCAGCTGCCTCCCCTCCCAGACTGCAAACTATTCCTTTCCATATCACCCCCTACTCCTAAATATTAAACTCCTGCACACCCCACCCCCACAGAGACATGCACACTCCAAACCTTTTTGGCAAACCTTTGTAATAAACAGATGGACTAACTGTGTTGCTGGGAGACCACTGCATACATGGAATCCAGTCCAAACAGAGGGAGAAGGAAAGGGACATGGCTTCTCAGGGTGGTGGATGAGAGCTCTTCTCTTCCTCTTTCCACCTGCTCTTACACTCTCTTTTCTTTTTCCAACTCCATCTGGCTCAGTTCTATCTTTGTTACCTGCTAACCCACAACCTTGAGTATCCACTTCCCTTTGATAAGCCTTAATTTCCTCATCTCTAAAATGGGAATACTACTACCCCCATTGTGACTATTTGAAGAAATAATGCTCATAAAGCCCTTAGCACAGTTCCTGGCTTATAGAAAGAACTCTGTTGTTGTTATTGTTATTTATTATATTTTTCCATGTTAGACCGCCAATAGACGAAAAAACATACGTGCATCACCACTCACTAAGTTCCAAGAAAAGAGTTTGAGTAATTTTGGAGGAAAGCATCAGAGTCCTATTTGTGATTACTTTAGAGGACCTCACTGGGGGATTGGATCTTAGGTAAAGGATCTCAGTAGAACCTGTATGGATTGGAAAGGTCCTTGAGTTTCTGGGCCTGTTCATTCTTTCTTGACCTGTGTTACCTGAGTTAACGCAGACTCATTCATCTGTTTCCTACTTCAAAATGGGCATAACAGGGTGTCTTGTCTGTCCCTCTAGGGAGATGGCCCGCATTCTTCTTTGAATGTGTGCTCCTTGCTTTGCCCCTAAAGCTTCTCACCCTCCAGATGGCCAGCATTCTCCCTTGAATGTGTATTTCTTACTTTACTCCCAAAGACACACATCTCTCCCTCCCTCCTCACTCCCCTTCTCTCTCTCTCTCCTCTCTCTAGACAACCTGAATTCTCCCTTGAACCTGTATTTACTTTCCTAAATAAATCTTTGAGTGTCTTTGAAAAATAAAATCAAATAAACTGGACATACTAATTTGCTCCCTATCTCACACGTGGCCCTGAGGATTACCTGTCTGGCACGGGGTCCCACACCAAACTTAATTTGTTTCCACCTCTCTCTCCTCTAGCAGGTTCTTCCCAGTCCTGCTCTCACACCTGGCTGGGGGCAGATGCACCTGCTGGGAGGCCCATACCACCTGTGCTTGCTCTCTGCACCTTGGTCCAGACTATGTTGCAATTTCCTGCCCAACTTCTGCTCCCTCCGCGATGCCTATTCTGTTCTTGTTTGTTTGTATGTTAGCTGCCCCAACACCTGGCAGGATCTGGATACCTGATAGATGTTCCACGAAGGAGTAACAAATAGAGATTCTCTGATGTTCGGGAATCACCAGAATTCCCATACATGCCGGTGGAAGGCGTGGGGATTTTTCTCTCACCTGGAAACGCCTTCTTCCAGGGGACAGTGTCCTGCCCACGATGCCAGCCCGCTGCTCTCCCCAGAAGACAGCTCCAAAGTTTCCCCGGAGCCCGAGGGCAGCGGCGCGCGCGCCCCGGAGCCTGGACCAATGTCTGCGGGTTCTGCCGCGCCCACCTCCTGGCCCGCCCCCCGGAGCACGCGGCTGGCCAATGACAGCCGTCCC
>NW_025999941.1:16122501-16139692 GCF_001458135.2 Marmota marmota marmota
GGCAGCCGAGCGCGGCGAGCTGGCGCTGGGCAACCGCTCTCCTAGGTCCCCTGCCCTCGCTTGGCTGCTCCCGGGCCTTGCTCCTCCTCCAGCGGGTCCCCAAGACCCTTGTGACCCTGATATCAGTCGAAAGAACTTCATCTAAAAGGGAGCCGGTGGGTGAGAAGACCCAGCGAGGGCGAGCTATGGACCCCGTGAGTCAGGTAAGAGGGGACTGGGCAGGGCGACTGTCGCTGGGAGCTGGGCGGGAATGGCAGGGGACACCGCGGCTTCCGGAGACGCACCCTTAGCCCCTTCCTCACGCCTTTGCTTTCTCTCTCTTGTCTTGTCCACCCAAAGCTGGCCTCAGCGGGCACCTTCCGGGCGCTGAAGGAGCCCCTCGCCTTCCTTCGAGCCCTGGAATTGGTGAGTAGCGGAATGTGCACGGGGAGGGGACCGAGGCAGCCAAGTATCAGGTGAGGACAGGTCAGGTGGGGTGCTCTCTGCTCGGTTCTGCTCAAAACCCGGTCTTCACAACCCTTACTTGGTTCCTGCCCACTCCCAAGGTGCTATTGTGGGGTGGCAGGGCAGGAAAGAGGGACCATGGCTGGAAGCCCAAGGAAGTGTCATCTCACCTCACAGCTGGCAAAAGGCGCAGGGGCTGTTAGGAGAAGCCTCTTCCCTCTTCGGGAGATGGGGAGGGAGCGGGAAAAGCTGCCGCGGGGCTTTGGCAGAAGCCAGAATATCAACTGGACCTTTGCAGATGAGTGGGGAGGAGAGGAGGGACTCAGATTAAATATTACAGCGGGGAGGACTTGTCCAAGATGGAAAAGTTAGTCAGCACTGGGACAGCTCCTCGTCAGGACCGTGGTTCACAGCTCCCAGAGAGCTCCAACTGGAGAGGCACAGCGGCTCTGCTGCTAAAGATGCTGGAGTCAAGAGGGGTACCCCTAACCCACCCATTGCAACTCCTGTGCTCTGGCCACTCCTGCAGGGCTCTTTGGGTACTTCCTAGAAGAGGCCACCAGCCTTCTTTGTGTAGCTTTCCTCAGCGACTGGGTTTTAGGAAGTTAGATTTCCTCCTCTGTTTTATCTCCCCTTTTTAAAAAATCACCCTGAGCGTCTTATGGCAATTTGTCTATGGACAGAGGAAAAAGGCACAGAAATGATTTCTCACGGGGGGGGGCATAGAACAGTGTCTGTGTGGTTGGCTGAGATGACAGTTATGCGGAGTGAAATCTGCAGGTCACACATTTCTTCTTGTTGGGAGCTCTGAAAGGCAAGCAAACCTATCTGAACAGAAAGTTCAAAGCCCGTCATGTAGCATTAATCACAGGCCCTAACAGTGACTAGCTGAGAAATTATGTAAGAGCCTGCTCTATGCTCCCAGACCTGAGCTCTGTATATCTGGCTCTGGCTACACAACTGTGGAGCTTGTTGACATGCATGATCTACAAGATAATCACATGTGCCTTGTTTGTAGGTCTAAATAAAAATGCCTGAATATATCAATTTGACATCCATCAAGACAGCTTTTGGAATGCTTGAACTAGATATTCTGAGCTCGCTAGTCTGATCATATTTCACTGGCAACCAAATGAAACAAAACAAGCAAATACTTGGCCTTTCAATCACCATTTTCTGTAAAAGAGTGGCTTTGGGGATCAACATTATTCTCACAACAAAGTTCAAAGACCTGACATCATTTTCTGACATAATGTCTGACTGTCTCACATGTCACTTACCTGAAATATTAGTCTGTATTATTTCACATTCTGCTTTCACATCATTTTTTTTACCATACCTTACCACATAGCCTCTTCTGGTATATTTCAAAATGGGGTCCATCTGGATGAGCTGGTTTAAATCACAGATTTCTAGACCCCAAATCAAAATATTTCCCATTAATCTTCATTTTAAGCAAGCTATCTGGATGATTCTTATTACATTCATATTAAAGAAACACTAGCCTGAGCTGTACCTGGAGGTCCCTCCAAAACTCAAAAGCTCTTTCTTGCTCAGTATCCTTGCTATTTTTCTTCAAACTGTTTGGAACACCCTTCTACCCAAGTCTAGAGGGGGAAATGTTGTCTTTTACCTCAGCTTAAATGTTAACTTCTCAATGTTGATCATTCTCATATTTACTTCTTCCCCTTAACTCTACCCCCAAATGAATGATTTGTTCCATTGTTTAGACTCCCATTGCATTTTATTCATTCATTTGTTCAGAGAATTTATCACACCAAGTTGTACTGCAATATAGTCTTTTTTTCTTGGGGGGGGGGGTGCGTGTGTGCGCATGCTCTTGTGCGCGCACACGGGTGTGTGCATGCTTGCGTGTGCATGTGTGTAGGGAGGGGTAATAGAAGTGAAGTTACTATGTTTAAAATATTTTCAGCCCTTCTGCAAGGATTCCGAGGCTCTATGATGAAGGTTTCCTATTTTTTTTCCCTAATAAATCAGTCACTGGACTCCTATTTGTGCAAGAGAGCATGAATAATGGACAAAGAAAACTTAAAAAGCCAGATAAATTAGTTGGTTGATCTACATTTAAAAAGATCCATGTTAGAGACATGAGAGGGGAAAGAGAGAAAATGTTAGAGGCTTAGAATGTTTAAAGAACTGGATAGAGAGGAAGACAGTATTTTCTGTGTGCATGCAGTGCCATGAAGAGTCTCTCTGAGCTATCTTTTTCTGCAGGAGTTATTGACAAATGAAAGGGAATGTAATCTCTTAGTGCCACAAAATATGTTCCATTCATCTCTGCTTTTCTCTCTAGTTCCTTTCATAGGGACTACAAAACAGTAAATGATCAACAAATGTTGTAAATTGATCATGACAACTTTAGAAATATCCTGTTTCTCAGTTTTTGTGGAAGTTTTACAGAGAAATGGACAAGAACTCGAAAACTGGTAGTTTCCAAAGTTTTTAAGCTACAATCCTTTTCTTTTTGGGGTTTATGCTGTAAAAATAAAAGTGCATGTGAAGATATTTGTCATAGGGTTCTTTGGATGCTATAATTAATCACCATAAACTCAGTAGTTGGTAAACTACAGAAATTTATTTCTTACAGTTCTGAAGCCTGAAAATGTGAGATCAAGGTGCCAGTAGATTCAGTGTCTGGTGAGGGTCCACTTTCTGGTTCATAGATAACACCTTCTTGCCATCTTCACATGGCAGAAGTGAAGGACACTGGTCTCTTCACCCTTTATGAGGGCACTAATCCCATTCACAAGGGCTCCATCCATATAAGCAAATCATCTGGCAAAGGCACCACTGCCTAATAACATCTCTTTGGGGATTAGGTTTCCAAAAGTAAATTTTGGAGAGGAAACAAACATTCAGACCATTGCAATATGTTCAAGGATATTTACTGCAACATCTTCTGTAATGGAAAGAATTGGAAACAACTAGTAAATCCATTACAGAAAAGCAATTAAAGTATAACTCATGTACATCATGAGATACTATACTTCCATTAAAAAGAATGAATGAAATGAATATCCATTGACCTAGAGGTCAATACATGTAATTGTGTGTATAAAATTGTTACATAAAAGAAAATGGGTATTTAATTTTTTTTTGCATTTGATAACGTTGTTAAATGGGGAAAGAGCAAGTTTGTTTCTTTGAATCAACATGAGAGTGATTTATTCTATCAGGTGTCCAATTAGTATACAGTGTGAAATAGGATTTTTATAAAAATAAAGTATGGTTTTCTGCATAAGTGTATGTACGTGTGGAATTTGACAAGCATAGAGAAAAGCATAGATGTATACCTCTGAAATAAAAAAAGTGATTTTTTAAGGGTGTAATTCTGTGTGCAGTGGGCAGAGAATGGGTGAGACTGAAGAAAAACTGTATGTGCAGTTTTTCACAGGTCTATCACTTGCAAACAGTTATACACACGAGTGGTTCTTAAAGATAACCCACATTTTAAATCATTTCCTATAGATTGTCCATAGAAAGTGGTATTACCTCTCCAGGCATCTGGATTTATGGCCTTATGGGAGAAAATGTACTTTCTATATATGTCCTTTCCTTAGGAAGCCTGATGGATACAGTAGATTTAAAGTCTTAATAACCTATAAATGTCAAGCCTTGAGGGAAAAGCTTCAGCCAATTTTGAAGACTTCCAGGCAAAGAGTCCACATCCTTAATCTCCACTTAAATTAGGTCAGGAGAGTTGTCACTAGCCTTTGGGTCAAAACAGAAATTCGGGACAGAGCACTGACTCTGGTGGTCTGTTCCATTTGTTCCCAAGTGATAAAATAGATTCTGAAAATCTCTTACACCACCATTTTGGAGTTGGTGTAAGAAATCAGATTTATCCTCTTCTCATACTGATTCTGAATCTCTGTGTAGATGTAGTCTTGTCTTGTACCAATCATTCTTATTTCACCACATCAATACTTGACCAGTGTGGTCCTTTGGTCTTTTCTTTTTCTTTTCCTTTTAAATAATTATATTAACATATTCTTTCCTTCTTCTGGATTTGCAATCGTGGGTGCATGTGAAATGGAAAGTGGAGGACCTATCACATCTGCAGTGTGCAGGACCACATTGGTACACTTGCAAGAGCATCGAAAGAACTTAACCTTCCCCCAAATGATGTCCTCATCATATCCTGGTTCAGCGCTATGGCTCCAGGTTCTGTCCTTATGGAATCAGCTGCTTGAGTCAACATGCCTGGTTCCTCCAATTCTTTCATCTCCAATCCTATTTTTTATTTTTATTTTTTGGTAACGAGATTGAACCCAGGAGCACTTGACCACTGAGCCACATCCCCAGCCCTATTTTGTATTTTATTTAGAGACAGGGTCTCACTGAGTTGCTTAGTGCCTTGCTTTGGCTGAGGCTGGCTTTGAACTTGCGATGCTCCTGCCTCAGCCTCCCCAGCTGCTGGATTTACAGGCAAGTGCCACCACCTCTGCTCCAACCCTAATTTTGCTTTATCAGTTCTGCTATGTCTCGTGCACTTCATATTTCAATTCTATCTGTCTTTTCTGCCTCTGTGACTCCCAAGGAGGTTAGCTGATCCAGAAATGCAGTATTTCTGATATATGAAGTATAGTCCTACTTCATTTAAATGGAAGCAGTAGCAGCGATATCATATTTATTCCTGCACTTAAATTCTGAGCTGTTTCCCAAGCAACACCATACTGCTTTCTTGATCTTAATAGATAACATTTATGACTCATGTTAGTGATAACAAAGTGGAGCATGTCATTATAAATGCAATATAATAATAGTTACTCTTTTAAAACTCCCATGAGAGAGATGACAAGTGCTACGTTCCTTGCACAAACTTCCTAGGAAGTCCTAAACCATGGTACATCAGCACGGTGGATCTGTGTGGCTCCAGCCTTTCACCATGAGGTTCAAGGATGTTAACCAATCATCAGGAACAAAACTGTAGGAAATGTCAAAGCCAAGATGTAAGCAGTCCCACTCTAAACTATACTCCCTTATATGCTACAATCTTCTGTTCCCTCCCACTGGGCAGACATTTGCTCTATCTTATCCCTAATCCTCAAAGAAATGTTAAAAGGTAGATGTTATCCATGTTTCAGGTTTATCTTATCTCACTCATTAAGTTATATATTTGAGATCTTTTCTGAAAATACCAAGGAGCATTTGTATTTAGAGACAAGTTCAACAGACATCATCTTGTGTATTTGGGGCTTTATTTTCTATTGGCTATTAATTGACCGAGGTAAAGTTCAATTAAAAACCAGTGTATTTTCATTTAGAATGTGCAGAAGATTTTGATTATAAAGCAATAATTTAATCTTACTTACAGTCACTCATTTTTGTTAAAAATACGTGTACATGAGACAACTCTCCCCCTCCATCAAGTATAAACAAGACAGGGATTTTTTTTTTTTTTTGGTACCAGGGATTGAACCCAGGGATATTTAACCACTGAGCCACATCCCCAGCCCCCTACCCTTATTTTTCTTTTTCTTTTATTTAGATATAGGGTCTTACTGAGTTGCTTAGGGCTTCACTAAGTTGCTGAGGCTGGCTGTGAACCTGCAATCCTCCTACCTCAGCCTCCCGAGCTGCTGGGATTACAGGCCACTGTGCCAGCAAGACAGGGAATTCTAATATAAAAATTTAAATCCTAAGCAGCAATGTTCCATTGAGGGTGTGATGTAATTTAAAACTGCATTAATTATACCTTTATAGCCTGTCAATTAGCGGCAAAAATTGTGTGCCGATGGAATATGAATTGATAGATACACAATAAAAAGAGTGAATGACTTCTGCACTTGGTGCTTTCCTGAGTTTATGAAGACTGTGGTGTTTGGCCCCACAAATACAGAAAGAAAAAAAAAGGAAAAGAGAGAGATAAGGGTCAGAGAGATTTCCTATGGATTTGAATCCACATTTCACTCTTTACTCGCTTGGCTACCTTGGGCAAGTTATTTAGCTTACTAGACTTTTACCTTTCTCATATATAAGATAGAGGTAAAAACAGCTCCTACTTTTAAAGGTTACTGAAGTGGTAAAATGATTTTGCCCATGAAAAATATCTCACAAAATCTCTAAGCTAAAGTACAAATACAGCAAAAGGCTATAAATAAGTGCTCGATACATTACTATAAAAGTGATAATGATGATGTTTCCAATTTTAATGATGATGAAAAAGGTGGAAAGAGAAATCCATCAGAGAGTGATCTGGGGCATTAGGGTTACCTTTTTGCAAATTAGATGTTTGAGAGTTTCTAAAGTACAAAAGCTATATATATACCCTTGCTCGTCTCTCTTTTGAGCCCCTCCGTCTCTATCATCTAGATGCTACTAGACTCATTTTTACCAAAGCACAAGTGACTTTCCAAGGAGCTGCTTCTTGGAATATTCACCTTTTAGAGAACATTCCAGAAGGGCTAGTGTTGATTCTAAAGGAGAAGATCCAATGGAAGAATTTCAGGCATTGGACCCTGGAGGATTGTTGGGTGAAGTATGGAGAGAGAATGTTCCTGATCTTCCTCAAATCATAGTCCTTAGGCATTTGCCTACACTGGAAATGGTTACAGTGTGTCCAGTTGAATTTTCCAGAGTAGAACTGACCCCTCATGGGGTCAGCAATGGGTACCTACTAACCAGATGCTCCATGACCTTGGGACTGTCCCAAATAGGAACCAGAGAGGCACCCTAGAATCCTGCTGAAGTAAAGGCATTCTCTGTGGCCGGGAGGATTTGCATCAAGCCCTGACCCATCTATAAGGCCAGAAGAAAAATAGTCATGCTTTAGTAGGAAAAAAAGAATCCCAGGAAAATGTGTTCAGAACCACGAGTTTCTGTTGAGTCTTAATCTTCTGCAGGCATGTATCCGACTTTTGCTGTATTTGTACAGCATTTTATTAGCTTAGCTTTCCTTCAAGAGCCTGTCTCCTTCTCATCTGTAAATTGGAAAGAATACCCCTTGCCTACTTCCCCATAGCACGGGGAATTTTAAAAAAAGATCAAGCCTGTAAATGCACATGGCAGACCATTAAATATCCTCCAAAGGTGAAAAACAATTGTGATCATAGTGGTGATGATTACAAACAAACACTTCCCCCCCCCCCCAACCTAAGTGCCTCTGGACAGCATAAGATAGTTGCTGGAGAGAAGCTATGGTGAACACGAGAAGCCAGTCTCTGCTCTCTGAAATTCTGAGCTCTTCCCAGCCCCTCTCCACCCTCCAGCTCCCTCCCACTCTCTTTTGTATCTGGAACCTACATGAATGAACTGAGCTTCCATTGAAACGAATCCCAACTTGTAGGATGGGAGGAGGCCCACCCTCACCCTTTTAACTCTCCTACCAATTTCTTCCTCTGTCCACATTTCACATTTCTTCCATTTGGGGGGTCCCAAAGATGGTTTCTCGCTGGTCTGATGGACTTTTGCATATGCTGATTCCACTCCAGAAAACATGCTCTCTCTTGCTTCTCACTCGATCACACTTAGCTGGTGAATTCTTCTCCCCTCTTCAGGTGTCAGCATGAATGTCACTGAATAGGGGGGACTTGGTGGATGAGGTCACCTCCTGATGGATCCCAGGGCACACTCATTAGTGACATGTTTACGTTCTAGCTTTGTAACCAGACTAAATGCTCCGTCATCTGAATATTCTAAGTATCTAACACAGCACCTTGCACCTTAGAAGGGCTAACTCCAGGAGCTGCAAATCCTACCAAAATACCAGACAACTGATGCTTAATAAGTACTGGTTGAAGGAAGTGAGGGGATGAAGAAAGAGAACAAAGACGGAATAAAGGGATGTAGAGAACATCTTGGATGGAGTTTAAATCCCCCTTCATCAAATCCATTGGGAAGAGGAATAGTAAAGACTCCCATTGAAATAATTGTTTATCTGCTAGTCTTGGGTATGGAGGAGTTAATTCACATAGGCTGACTGCTCTGTGGAGGGAAGAGGGTGCCCACAGTAGGGGTACCCACTGTGGAGGATAATTCTCCCTAAAACAAGTGCAAGAACTTAAACAGGCTGTTATGGCTGGATGTGAGGTGTCCCCCAAAAGCTCACGTGTGAAACAGTGCAAGAAGGTGTGGAGGAAACATGACTGGGTTGTGAGGGCCTTAACCCAACCAGTGAATGGATCCCTGATGGGATTAACTGGGTGGTGGCTGGAGGCAGGTGGGTGTGGCTGGAGGAGGGGGCATTGGGGGCGTGGCTTTGAGGTCTCTATTTGTCTCTGGAGAGTGGAGTCTCTCTCTGCTTCCTGATCACCATGTGAGCTGCTTCCCTCCACCACACTCTTCCTCCATGATGTCCTGCCTCCCCTCGAGCCCCGAGGAATGGAGCCTGCTGTCTATGGACGGAGACCTCTGAAACCGTGAGCCCCCAAATAAACTTTTCCTCCTCTACAGTTGTTCTGGTCAGGTCCTTTTGTCACAGCAGCAAAAAAAGCTGACTAAAATAGAGGCCCAGTCCTTGTGTCTTGGGGTTCATGGCAATAAGCAGCAAGAGTGTCATGGCTAGTTGCTGCCATAATGTGTCTCGGTCACTGGCCTGCCTGCCCTCTCAGCATATTTATTCCCTTTCTGCTTTCCGTGATTCTTGTCTCATGTCCTAAGAGAAGGACCATGATTGTCCCAGCTATCTTTTTTTTTTTTTTTTTTTTTTTAGTTTAGATACAACTTTCAGCCCCAGGTCAAATCATAAGTCAATAGCTACTCTATGCATTGGTTGCCCCTAGGTCACATTCCTTCTGCTGTCCTGTCGCTTGTGTCCTGAATAAAAGGTCATGAGAGTCAAAACATTCCCTTCTGGACTGTTCTTTCAACTGGAACTGTGGGAGGGGCAGTTTTTCATTAAGGGTGTAGCAGGCTAGTGAGAGGTCTATATATGCGGTGTAAGAAGACATGATCTGGTTCACCTGGGCTTCCTTCAGCAAAGTAACACTGGGGATTTCTCAAGAGGTTGATATAGTTCTGGGGACCAGCATTCCTGAATTCTCTCTGATTGAAGGATCCTGTGCTGGATTCACACTGCTGATATTATTCAAAGGGGTGAAATGGGCTCCACTAACTTGCACCATCTTATAAATATTTTTTAAGTTCTTCTTTTTAGTTATACATGACAACAGAATGTATTTTGACATATCATACCTACATGGAGTGTAACTTCTCATTCTTGTGGTTGTACATGATGTGGAGTTTCCCTGGTCGTGTGTTCATATATGAACACGAGAAAGTTCTGTCCCATTCATTCCACTGTCTTTCCTATTCCCATCCCCCTCCCTGCCCTTCATTTTTCTCTGTCTGATCCAGAGTACCACCCCATGCACACTCTTAATGTGTGTTAGCATCTGCACCATCTTTTTCATCAGTGGAAGCATCTTCTAGAAGGAATGTTGTCTAAGAAGAAATGTTGTCTAGTGTTGATACAGGCCACTTGTGAATGACAAGGTACTACAGCTTTATTGCTATGTTGCTAGGTTAACTCAGCTCTGGCCATTAATGTTAGAAGACTGCATTAATTATTGCATTCATGTGTGTGTGTGTGTGTGTGTGTGTGTGTGTGTGTGTGTGTGTGTGTGTTTATTAATAAGGTAGAAAACAGATTGCTCAGCTTGCTTCCTGGGATACAACTGTTTGAGGCAAGAGAAAGGAAGAATTGGTTGATGAGGGAAAAAAAAAAACACTGTGAAAAATGTAGCAGGCCCCATGGGGCTTGAAGGAGCCTTAGAATCTGTCTTAGGCTGGGATTCTGGATTTTTTTTCCAGCCATGGAAAGTGGAGCAGATTGCATCATTATTCGGATCCTCAGGGATCCACAGCCATCAAATGAAGATAATAAGAGTTACAACTTTTGGATGCTTGGGATGGTTAGGTTGTTATGGAATGACCACTCAGAAAACACTCTAAGTCCAGATTTTAATCAAATTAGAGAGTCTTTTTACTATCTGACCAGAGACTGTTCTTCCCAGAGTCCAAGTGATCTTAGAGGAGAACAGCAACCGTCTGTGACTGGGGCAGAGTATTTAAAGGGAGAAACCACATGTTATGAAATCTGCAAGTTGCAAGCAAGCAGGATACAAGGGCTGAGAATGCAGTTAGCAGAGCAAAAACAGCCCTATCATGATCTGTAGGGGTCTACACCCGCATTTGTAGTGTGTACACAAAAACAATTTTAAGAATATTAAGAACAGCCTATATAACAAGTTTAGAAAAGAGTCATAATATGGAGTCACTATGGCTAATCTATTGCCTATGACTATATTGACTTAACCTTGTCTATAGCTATGTTAACCTATAAGCCTGTACTTACCCATACACCTTACAGCTTAAATCCTGTGTCTTATAAATCTTAGCATTATAAGATTATTGTCCTACTGTTGCTTATGCTTACTCATGAGAAACTTATGTTTATTGCTCCTAACTTATAACTAGAGTAACTTAACATTATTTACCTTATAATAATATTATCTTACTTATTAAATTTTATAATTTATAATCTGTAATTTATATATCTATATTGGCTGAGCTTAGACCATAACAAGGTAAGGAAAAACAAGCATAATGTCCAGCTGTGCCTACTACCACCCCTTCTTACTGAGGAAGAGGTTTTAAAAAATGATGAGGTATTTAAAAATACAGTTAACATTCCTAAAGTTTCTAGCACTTTACAAACATAAAGCTTGCTCAATATGGTATTGTTATGTTGGGGGGTTGTTTCTATTATCTTCCTAAGAGGAGAATGTTGTGAGATGATCATAAACCATACCCAGATGGTATTAATACTAATGCACTGAGACCAGCAGTTTGCTAAATGCCATAGAGACATTATTTCATTTGATTTGAAATGCCTTATAAAGGACTAATCAATGACTTCCTTTATAAGTGGAAAGATTGAACCATTTCCCTAAATTCACACAGCTAGTGTGGGATAGAACTGAGGCAAATGGATGCCAGATCCCATGTGCTCCATCATTTTTTGCATTGTCTCTCATTAATACAGATTATCCAGTTATTCCTAGTCTTGGTTTTGAATGACTTTACCACTGTAAACATCAGGGAAAAAATATACACATATATTTCAAATATATATAAGTATATATGTGTGTATATATATATGATATATACACATATATATATATATGATATAATGTACATAATATATATATTATATACACCCATACATGTATTTAAAATAATGTCTTCCATATGTATGGAACAATTTTTAAATTGTTCTAATTAATTTATTTAAAGATTTTAAAAGTTCTTCTCATTACCAATTCAGTTCCCTTTCTACTATCTCATGCAACCAGAGAACAAAGCAAAATTTAAGTACCCTCCTAATGTCTAGATTGGTCAAAATCTTCTGAGGGAACTTTTTTACTTCTCAAAAATATTCCTGTTCCCTGAGAAAATGTTTTTGATCTTGTGCATCTTTTCTAACAAAAATATCCATTCACTGATCCATTCTATAAAGAAATTTAAATTCAGAAATGTGCTGTTGACACATGCCTACTGTTTTAGTCACCTTTTTCACTGCCATGACTAAAAGGACTCAACCAAAACAAAGAGGAGCAAAGGTTTATTTAGGGCTCAGGGTTTCAGAGGTCGCAGTCCACAGACAGCAGGCTCCATTCCTCAGGGCTCAAGGGGAGGCAGGACATCATGGAGGAAGAGTGTGGTGGAGGGAAGCAGCTCACATGGTGATCAGGAAGCAGAGAGAGACTCCACTCTCCAGAGACAAATAGAGACCCCAAAGCCACGCCCCCAATGCCCCCTCCTCCAGCCACACCCACCTGCCTCCAGCCACCACCAAGTTAATCCCATCAGGGATCCATTCACTGGTTGGGTTAAGGCTCTCACAATCCAGTCATGTTTCCTCCACACCTTCTTGCACTGTCTCACACATGAGCCTTTGGGGGACATCACATCTAAACTGTAACACCTACAAAGACATCTGCAAAATTCAGAAGGGATCTGGATATTTAGTGAGATCATGAACATTTAAATTCTTTTTGGATTCTCCGGAAATTCTTAAACAGTTTCCGTCAAGGATGATGGGGAAGCAAAAGCATTTTTCCTGCATATCGTGTGATGAGTGTGTGTGTGTGTGTGTGTGTGTGCGCGCGCGCGTGTGCGCAAGTTACAATTCTTTAGATGTGTTATTTGGGAGTATTTGCGAGCCAGATAAGACATACCCTTGTGGCTTGAACAGGAAGTGCTCACTCATCCATTTGGCTTCCTTGAGGCTGTTTGGTTGCAATGATGCTTTGGTCTGCACTTGATAGATAGTTGACACTCCTGCTGAGATCTTTCCTGAAATAGGTATTCAGAAGAACTGAGAAGGTAAGAATGATACTAGAAAATGACAAGGCATTAACCTGTGACCTGAGACACGCATGGAGAACTCCAAAGATTTGTAGCTGGAAGAGGCGTTGGCTGGTTGAATAGTGCTTATTATTACGATTTAGAATGTGCTGGATTGGAGCCATACAGGTTTGGGCTCAACCACAGACCTGGGATATGTTCATGAGCAAATTGGCTTCATGGGACCTCAAAGGTTTTTAGGGATTTTACCCTAAAGAAGTGCTTACATGATAAAGACAAACTAACAACTGAGAAACTTTGGGCAAATTCCTTTATATCTCTGTCAATTTTTTGAACTGGGACATGAGGATAAACATCAATAACACAGAATTGTGGCATAAAATAGTATGTGTAAAATTTCCCATCTGAGGACTTGGTCAATGTTGGCAGTCCCTGAATCTTGAAAACTAAACATCAGGGACCTGGGACATCTTTCCTATAGGAAAGCCATGTCCAGTGTGCCCTTTTGTAATGTCCATCTGCACTACTCTTGTTTGAGGAAATGAGAAAGGTATATTTTCATGTTTCATTGACTAAAGTTTAGGCAAAAACTTTTGTTGTCAGACGCATAGTTCTGTTTATGAAGCATTTGAAAGAAAAGCATGGTTATTTATGTGATCACAAAAAATCACCCAGTGTATGTATTTGTAATTTGTTTTTTTTTAATGTGCACTATTGGTTAAAAGAAAGAATGTTTGTGAAATTGGTAGTGCCATCAACCCCTAGCTCTTCTGCGGGGGGAAGGCTACATTTATTAGCAACAGTATATAAATTTAAAATGCAAACACTATTTTCTCTTTCTCTCTTTGCTCCATGCAGATATATAAATATACATGGTTTCTTTTAAAAAAAAAATCTGCCTTTATTCACTACATTCCCACTTGATTCTAGAAAGAATATCATGTTTGACTGTCAGCTCCATTACTGACAAGATGTGTGACCTTGAACCCCCTTCATCTCTCTGGTTCTTTCATATTTATAAGAGTAGAAATAATGATAATTGCCAGGGAGAGTTACTGTGTTCATTAAATGAAATAACATTTGCAAAGAATGGTGGCACATAAGAAATATTTAAAACATCCTGATTGTTCTTTCCTACCTTTTTTTTTGGGGGGGGGTACTGGGGATTGAACTCAAGGGGACTCAATCAGTGAGTCGCATCCTCAGCCCTATTTTGTATTTTATTTAGAGACAGGGTCTCACTGAGTTGCTTAGTGCCTTGTGTTTGCTGAGCTGGCTTTGAACTCACGATCCTCCTGCCTCAGCCTCCTGAGCTGATGGGATTACAGGAGTGGGCCACCATGCCTAACTTTCCTCTTCATATTTTTTTTACTTCAAAGTTTGGAAAGAAAAATTGGAAAATCTCAGGCCTTTTCCTCCTATAGATGTTTTCTCACATTTCTGTGTGTGCATACACATGGTGTACACATGCATTCTTTGTACTATAATCCCGAAGAACGAGTCTACGTAACTGGAATGAATTTGAGTGGGGACAGTAAAATTGGGCAACTACGGTTGGCAAGGAAACAATGATTAGATTGGAGTGTCAACTCCTAGATCATTGGAGCCCCAGGCTTCCTGTGGCTTTTGGCAAGGTGACCATGAATTTGTGAAGCTGTTTTAAGAGAATGACAGCTTCTTTATTTTACAAAAGCACTAAGTGCTCCTCAGCGATAGAAGTACATGATCATGGCTACAAATGAATGAGCACTTGCTGTGTACCAGGCTGCACTACGTCCATAATATCTACTCTGTGCTTTCATTCAGACCTTACGATGACCTTATATGGTACTTGTGCCCAAAGTGACATAACTGGTAAGGGGCAAAGGCAGGATTTCAAGCCAGGTGTGTCCCATCTCCCCGTCTCCCTTGCCTGCCATGCAGCCAAACATACCAAGCATATTTGCGATTGCATTTGAGAGTAGGTGGCTGTCATTGTTTCAGAAAAGTTATTTAGAACCATTTTATGCATGTATGTTTATTCATTAAAATCACAAAATAAACAAAAATTTGTAAATAAAAATTGTCCACTGCTCTACCAAGAGACAACTAAGCTTAAGATTTTGAAAAAGTTTATTTTTAGACATTTTTATGTGCCTGTACCTTTTTTCCCTCCAAAAAAAAAATGATATAAATCTGCTAGGTCTCTAGTACATAATAAAGTATGGTCTCCCACCACATAAGGACACTTTAGTTGAGGATGGGCTGCAGAGATGGACTGTAATGACGTTGGTCCCATAAGACTATACTGCAAGTGACAATGTAACCACCTTAGTTTTTGTAGGTAAGCCCGTGAGATTTTGCACTGTGACAGCTCATTTATGAAAATGTGTTCCTATCCTTAAGCAATGCATTGCTATATCCTAAACCAAATGGCTTCAACTCTCTCACAGTTCTGGGGGCTGAAGTCTGTGACAGGGCACGGTTAATTCCTTCTGAGGGTCATAGGCAGAGTCTATGCCTTTCCCTGGCTTCTGGATCTTGGCATATGGATGGCGTATTGCTCCATCCCTGCCTCCCTTCCTCACAAGGCACTCTGTGGGTGTGTCCAGAATTCCCTATTTATATGACACCAATTGTATTAATTAGGGACCTATCCAGTCCCAGCATGACTTCATCTTAATTACATCCCTGTGACCTTGTTTCCACATAAGGTCCCATTCTGAGATACTGGGAGTTACGATTTCAATGTGAATCCTCAAGGACAGATGGGGACAATGCCACCCATACTACATGGCTCCTTAGAATGGGTGCTATTTTGTCAACTGCTTTCCTCTCCTCGGTATATTATGAACTGTATTTCCACGTCACTAGAAAAAAAAAGTATCTTTATCTGTAATTCCAATGGCTATATATTATTGCACTCTATGCCTGTTCTAGAGATTAATTAATCCCTAATTTAGGTAGTTTTAAAAATATATATTATAGTATCTTTTAAGACCTCCAAGAAAGTCCTCCTTAAAGATAAATGGTTCCTGTACTTCTATAATTATTGACTTAGACAATTTCTGGATGTGGAATTGCTTGCTCCAAAAGTTGCACATTTTCAAGGTATTAGAAAAAAATTACCAAGTTGCCTTCCAGTGTGGGAAGGATCAATTAAATGCATTGCCATTTGATGGATAGAAATAAATCTTGAATGAACTTATGCTTCTTTAATTTTGCAATGGCATTGCACATTTTACATGGCAATTATTTATATTGTGATTTTGATTTGGAAGTATGTTAATAAAAAGAATGAATTTATACAACTATAGCCAAGACTGCCAAACTCATGCTTCTGCTCATGTGAATTTTTATATAAGCTGCCTTAAACTTTCTAGGTCAGTGTACTACTCTACCATTGGGAAATTATTTAGGCTATTATCCTCTGACTCAGAGGAAGAGATGAATACTGTCTTTCCTTCTCTGAATCATTATGTAGAGATAGATATTTTTTGAATGTCCAAATATTTTATAATGTAGTTTTAAAAAATAAATTTACCATTCTATTTGTATTTTGTCTGAATTATGTATTCATTTTACTTATCGTACTAATATATCATTTTCTTTCAATGATACTTCTTCATGTTTAGTCCCTATTCGATATCTTTCTGAAATCACAGTCCATGCATATATGTGGTTGAGACAGATAAACACAAGTTTATGCCATATCTACTTTGGGGATCAATCTGAGGCACTTGGAAATTTTATAATTCTTTTGAGGGAAAAGCAGAATGTATGAGTGCTACTGTATCATCCGAGAAATTGTGGGAATCTAGCTTTTGATTGAAGAAGACCCTATCAATAAAAGAGTAAAAAAAAAAATAGTGAAATAAATTCAGCCTCTGCCAGATGCCAGGGGCACTACCTCTTTCTTGGATCACATTCCTGACCACACTTGCTATTAGCTGAGATAACATTACCTGTGCACTCTGCCTTTGCCTTGCATATGGTTCTTTGGGGCCACCTTGGCTTCTCTGTGAATTGAAAATAACAGTTGTTAACATCTATTATATATGTAATGTGCTCCAGGCCCTGTACTAAATGTTTTCTATATGCTCTAGTATTTCATTCTAACAAGTCTATTAAAATGTGTCAACCTAAATGACAATCAGAGATTCGCCAAAGGATAATGATATGTATTTGGAAATAACAGAACATCACAATGGGAGATGTCTATACCATAGTCAATTGTGAGCATTTCAAGGAGGTTGAGGTTAGGGAGAGTTTTTAAAGGCAAATGAAGAGAATTATATAAGATATTCTGAAACGATAATCTTGACTACATGTATTAATAACAAAAGTGGTACCAGCGTGAGGTTGAACGGACAGTTACTGGGATCCTGTCCTTACAGAAGTTTTTTTTCTTTTTTTTTTTTTTTTTTTTTTTTTT
>NW_025999941.1:16140926-16143488 GCF_001458135.2 Marmota marmota marmota
AAAAAAAAAAAAAAAAAAAAAAAAAAAAACAGAGGGTTTCTATCTTGAGCCAAAACTTCAATGGGACTGGAGGCAGTAGCTCATATTAGCAAGATAGAGTAATAAGTAATAGTGCTATGAATATCACTTAATATAGGGAAGAAGCGAATTTCTCAACCAATCAATGTAATATCCAAGAATTAATTCTGTTCTTTAAAAGTGCAGTGTAGGCTGAGCATGGTAGTGCATGCCTGTAGTCCCAGTGACTTGGGAGGCGGAGGCAGGAGGATCACAAGTTCAAAGCCAAGCTCAGCAACTTAGCAAGGCCCTAAGCAATTTAGCAAGAACCTGTCTCAAAATTTAAATAAATAAATGATAAAAAGGGGCTGGGGATGTGGCTCCGTGGTTAAGTGCTCTGGTTTCAATCCCTGGTATCAAAAAATAAATAATAAAAGTAAACAAAATGCAGCGGGTATGATAGTATATGCCTGTAATCCCACTGGCTCTGGAGGCTGAGTCAGGAGGATCACAAGTTCAAAGTCAGCCTCAGCAATGGTGAGTTGCTAAGCAACTCAGTGAGACCTTGTCTCTAAATAAAAATACAAAATAGGTCTCGGGATGAGGCTCAGTAGCTGAGTGCCCCTGAGTTCAATCCTTAGTACTAAAAAAAAAAAAATGCAGTTTTGTTGTTTGTGGTTTCAAGAATCAACAAATAAATGGATTTTTAAAAAATATTTATTTATTTTTAGTTAGAGGTGGACACAATGTCTTTATTTTACTTTATGTGGTGCTGAGGATCAAACCCAGTGCCTCATACATGCTAGGTGAGCTCTCTACCTCTGAGCCAAAATCCCAGCCCAACAAATAAATGAATTTTAAAGGGGGGGTGACTCTGGACATTTGTCTATACAGTAGGGCCATCCATTAGAACATTCCACAGCAATGGAAGTATCCTGTGTCTTCCCTGTGCACCGCAGTATCACTAGCCTCATGTGACCCTACTTGAAATGGGGGCAGTGTGACTAAGGAACTGAATCTTTATCTACTTCCAATTAATTTAAATTTTAATAGCTTCTGATTACCACATTGGACAGAGCACGTGTTCAATCCATCAGTGCAACCATCCATCTGGCTTGCGAGAGGAATGTGCTAAACTTCAGCAAGTACCTTAGATTTTGTGGTGAGATAATTGTTCATTGAAAAGGGTTCTTGTCTTTCAAACATTCGCTTTTACATTTGTAGTTTAACACACATCACACGTTGTTGATGGCAGTGAGTTTTTGAAGCCAACTTCTAGAAATTAATTGGATCCTAGATTTTCCATACTTTAGTTGTTCGTCTTTAGTGTACTTTCTATATTTCCATATGCTTATGGATTTTATACATTTATATAGTCATGCCTTGCTTACCAACAGGGATATGTTCTGAGAAATGCCACACTCAGTGATTTCATCATTGCGCTCACAGGTTTCATCCATATTGAAGATTTGCTTCTGCAAGTAATTTTCTTCTACAATCAGCTTATCTAGAGTTTCCAAAAATCCTTCAGCTGCCTTCACATCAGCACGCATAGACCCACCGCTCGCTTTCACATTATGGAATGAATAACAATTTTTGAATCACTTAAACTACCCAGAACTAGGGAAAAAAAAAAACTTTTTTGCTTTTGGCTGTGATCATCATGGTTCTAAAAGAGATGTGCTCTGTGTCTTCAATTTAGATGATTCAGAGTTTCTCCATGTTCATGTGGCTTTTCTGGAACTTTTCTTCGTCTCTTTGCCTTCCGGGAAGCAGATCCGTTAAGAGCGTTCACCCCTTCCTTCTTGTCCTTCAAGGTCATGCTATGGTAGAATGGGACATTCCTGATGGGCAAGCAGTAGCCATTGCTGATTCTATAGTCCTCCATTCCTTTAATTCTGTTTCCAGGTCAGTCATTCAATGCGGAGTGTTACTGGCAATATCAACGATGGATTTCATATGCTCAGGGGCCATGATAAAAAGGACAATGTGAGATTAATCAAGCACAAAGGAAATGATACAATCAAGAGACGCAGTTAACATGAGCCCTGTGAGGCTGCTGTTGGTGTAACATGGTGCACTGTTTTACAGACAGGAGTTTTCAAATAACTAAAGAATATGCTCTAAAACAATGCATAACACCATAAACACATAAACCAGGAGCACAGCCAGTATGACCATCATCAAGCATTAGGTACTTAATTTTATGTGCTATACCTGACCTGGCTAGGAATGCTCTAGGTCTGTTTACATCAACATCACACCAATATATATCAGTAATGAGATTCACCAGGATGTCACTAGGTGATAGGAATGTTTCAGCTCTTTTATAATCTCACGGGACCACCATTGCATATGCAGTCTGTCAATAACTGAAGCATCATTATATAGCACATGACCATAGGTCAATTTAAAATATTGAAATAAAAATAGAAAACAAACTAATAACCTTATCTGTTTGCCTCCAATATGCAAGAGGATGGTAATTGTCAGATTTTGCACCAATTTTTAGCACAAGCTAAATTAATTTTCAAAATAGACTCTTTTTTTTTTTGGGGGGGGGGG
>NW_025999941.1:16144133-16157644 GCF_001458135.2 Marmota marmota marmota
GTCTCTTTGTAGCTAAGGAAGACCATACTTGCCCCAAGCCTGATCCTAACCTCAGAGTTCAAGTGCACAGCCCCAGTTTTCTTGCCCCATATTCTCAAAAGAGGAGAAAGTGGCCGCTCGGCCTCACCTATGGCTTGTTCCAGTTGGGTCCCACAGCCAGATGTGGGGGAGGCAGGGGGCTGATGTAGTGCATGGAGCCCTCCACCCCAGCATGGAGAGTAGAAGACCCTTTATGGAGGGACATTGGATGAGCACTATCTCTACCTTACTGACAAAGATACTTTTAAAGTGTGGGGAAATGCAAAAATCATAAGAAAGCAGGGTCCCAGGTGGTTGGTAATCAAGGATGCATCACAAAAATCCACAGGATTCAACACAAAAATTCATGGTGGTGCACACCTGTCATCCCAGCAGCTTGAGAGGCTGAGGCAGGAGGATCTGAGTTCAAAGCCAGCCTCAGCAACTTAGTGAGACCCTAAGCAACTCAGTGAGACCCTGTCTCTAAATAAAAATATAAAACAGGGCTGGGGATGTGGCTCAGTGGTTGAGTGCCCCTGAGTTCAATCCCTGGTATCCCTCCCCCCCCAAAAAAAGAAAAATTCATAGGAGAGTGAAGGTAGTATTATCACTGTAATTGAGAAACTATCACGAAGGAGGTGTCTCTGTGGGTGACGAAAGTCATTTCCATGTTGGGGACACTAATCTGGAGGCCATCTCCCGAGCAGCAGGATGCGGCAGTTCCATGTTTTGAACATGGCATTGTTGAATTCATTAATCATTAGAGGTGCTTGGCATTCAAATCAGCCGCAGATGATGAGTGTCCCTGATTGCAGCCTCGGGATCTAGTTTTCATTGAGGATGCTCACGGGTGATTCGGATATGTTTTTGATAATGGTTCCACATTTCCTTGCCAGCGTCAGAAGGGCTCTTCACGGAAAAGCTGATGGGGGTAGAGAGATGGGAGGGAGAGAAGGAGAGGACAAGACCCACCTCTAAACCCAGCCTCTGGGTGCCTTGCAAATTATTCCTTGACAACTCACATTTTAAAACATTTTCAAATACTGCTTGTGGTTCTAAGTGTGAATCCTAGAAGGCACATCTCATCTATCTTTCTGTTTGTCTATCATCTGTGTATACTTCCATCATCTTCTTCTAAGGCAACGCCATCATGGAACTATCAACTCAAGTGCTTTGGCTAAAAAACTAATAATAAAAAAAAATTGTGGCATGGTGTCAAGATTTACCAGCCTGGTGACAACTTTTGTTGTTGTTGTTGAACCCAGGGGCACTTAACCAGTGAGCCACATCCCCAGCCCTTTTTCATATTTTATTTGGAGACAGGGTCTCAACTGAGTTGCTTAGGGCCTTGCTAAGTGGCTGAGGCTGGCTTTGAACTTGCGATCCTCCTGCCTCAGCCTCCCCAGCTGCTGGAATTACTGGTGTGCACCACCATGCCCTGCCCAACTTTCAAATATGCATTTAAAATGAAGAAATTGTGGTAGACCCTGACCAATGGGGTCCTGACCAGATCCTGTTACTAGTACATAGTAGTCTCTGTGTCTTCCTTAGAAAACTACCCCTGGAGAAATGGACACGGGCTTCCACCTTGCTGAACTGGTAAGCCCACAGCCAGTACCAGCCTAACACTGGTGTACAAAAGGCCGACTCCCTTGCCTTACAATGGGACTGACTCTGGTACAACTCACACTTCATAGCATCCAGGGGGTCAGGCAAAAGCAAGCCTCTGACTGAAGCCATATAAGCCATATTCTTGCTCAATTGCTTCCCCAGCTGTATCCTGCCCTTGGTCGTGACCTCTGAGCACTCCCCAGTAATTAAAGGCATTAGAATTTCTGTCGAAAGCTCTGCCTCTACAGAACCTGAACAAAGATGGGAATGTTACCATATTTAAAAAATAAGTAGACCCTATTTATCTACAAAGCATATTGGCAAAGGAAAATATAGAGTGTTGGAAATAGTTGTATTAAATGTGATGAAATATTCTTTGGCCAAGAAAATAGAGACCCGAATTTTCCTTTTACCTTTAAGTCATGGAAATAAGTAAATCACTTGCTAAGCCTCAGTTTTGGACAAATGAAGAGACAAATCCTTCCTTCATCATCTTTCAATACTTTGATGTTTTGTAGATATAGCTTTTACTTTCAGTAGTATTACTGGGATAAGCTGGAACAATAACTCTGGATAGATAATATTTTAGATGACTTTTAGGTCCTCTAATTTCGGAAGGGCTCTCAGCAAGTGTTGTGAATTTTGAGCAGCTATTTTTAATTATCTATACTTAAGTAGATAAACATTTATAACTTAAGAGTTATATACTATAATTTAAGTTATTGGCTAATTTAAGAGATAGCTGAAGCCACAGGACAATGTAGAAAAGTATCCATTACAAGAATTGATTTTTTTTTGAGTTTTGTTTTCCTGATAAATTGCCATGGGAGAAGTAGATGAAAAGCATTATTCGCCGTCTGAGTTTGACGCATACGCTACAATTCACTATTTTAAGAAATCTGTTTTGTACTAAATTGTCTGAGTCATTAAAATTTCCTTCAGTACTCCTTCACCAAAGTAAAAGGATTTTCTGTCCTGATTCTATAATATGGATCTTAATCTCTAGGATATGTAAAGATCTCAAAAAACTTAAACCAAAAGAACAAATTACCTAATCACTAAATGGGCTAAGGAACTAAACAGGTACCTCACAGAAGAA
Source organism: Marmota marmota marmota (assembly GCF_001458135.2). NCBI lineage: Eukaryota > Metazoa > Chordata > Mammalia > Rodentia > Sciuridae > Marmota > Marmota marmota. The sequence goes on from NW_025999941.1 coordinate 16,146,862, forward strand.
GCAATACGAATGGTCAACAAACAGGAAAAAATGTTCAGCACCACTAGCAATTAGAGAAATGCAAATTCAAACTACACTGAGATTCCATGTCATGTTGTAGTTCATACAGTTCTTCTGAGGCTGTTGAATACATAGGATTTAATGAAATGAGTTTAATTCTTCTAGAAAATTCTCTGTAGATGACTAGCAGGTGGATGCCTAGGATGCTAATTCTTGTCACATCTTCTGGATTTTATAAGGTTGCTATCTTTCTGCTTCAGCCCAGGAAGAGTTAAGTTCCCATCTGTTGTCTAATGAACTAATTTCACTCTTGCTATTGAATGTTAGCCCCAGCCTCCTGGGATACACGCTGCACGAGAATGAGGGCTTTGACCCCAAACTTCACCTCCACGATGCCATCACCTAGAACTGCACCCACTCCATCATAGCTATCCAGATATTTCCTGAATGAGTAGATGAGTAGATGAAGGCCTGGTTTCCTCATTCTGAATGCCATATACATAAACATCTCCTGTTTCCTAGTTTTCTACCCAATGGAAAGTTTAATCTTCCTTTTAGGACCTTCTAAAAATTCCAGGTTATTCCTCTACTTATGTGGATTTTCATAAAAGAAATGTTCTGCTTGGGAGAGTCATGGTTTCTCCCTCAGCCATCAGGAGTTAGACGGATGTTTCCTAACATGACCAGGTTGTGCAGTAGGAATCCAGGCCTATTATCCTTCAGACAGATGTATAGGAAGAAAATTAAACTTTTTAAAGCATTCCATTCATGCCAAGCAATACATGAAGGGTGCTATGTCCTCTAGGCACCCTGTGCAGTTGCTATTTTTTTTTTAAATAGATTAGGAAACTGAGTTTTGGAAACATCATTAAGTCCAATGCCACACGGCAAATAATTTATATAAATATGACTTAAATCTTAGTGGGTCTGACTCCAAGTTCAGTATTATTTCTTCTAATCAATTTATTTCAATGGTCTTCATGTTACCTAAGCATATAATCTATTCAATTCTTCAGTTTAATAAAAAGAATTTTTACTAAAATGCTCTATGTATTTATTTTCATTATTGAAAAGAACAACCAATAAGTTCAATGGCTGCATTGAATAAATGTGTAAAATTTATCATATTTTTATTGAAATGTTTGTTCCTTTAGAAACATGTTTTTCTAAACACGAATATAATGGATAGCAGTCATAACAGAAATGAATAGTACAATAATTCATTGTTTTTTCAATATAGGGGATTGAACTCAGGGCCTCAGACATGCTAAAGTGGCGCTGTACCACTGAGCTAAACTCCTAGCCCCAATAATTGACTTTTAAATACTTCTGTTTTAAGAGGTACAGGTTATTTACCTTTTAAATTTTACAAAGCATTCATTATGTCCTGAGGGCATTGCAAACATTTTTTTTTTTTAAAAATTACAAAGCATTTATGTAGACATACTGGCTTTGGACATATTCTACCATGTAATTCTGAACTTAGGGATGACTAGCAGGTGGATGTGGAGAATAAAATGTCCTTGTATGAATTTACACTCCCCAGTATCCCTTCTGTGGTCATAGTGCCATATTTGCAAATACCATTTTCAATCAGGGTGGTGTAGGTAAAGGGGACCTGATTGAGTTTTCCAAAAGACCCCGGTCTGGGTCTGCCTCTGCCTCTTGAAATCCTGGGCAGACCATCTGTCTCCCTGTCTGAGCTGTAGGGTGTTCTTTTCTAGAATGAATACACTCATACCTGCTCAGCCCATCACCTGGGTTTTGGAAATTGAATAGTATGTGAGTCGTGTGCAGAAGCATGCCTGCAAATCAATAGTGCATTGTACACACAGATGGCATTTTATTCTAGCAGACTGGAGAGAATCACTTCCAAGTGAGCTCATCTACTTCCAGGTGTGGGCAAATTATATAATCTCATCTGTAAAATTGCAATGCAAATACTTCCTCATAGATTTATCATGCTCAGGATAGTTACACATGCATGTAAAATACTTGAGAGAAGAAAGATTCTCAGGAAGCATTCAGCAGAGGATAGCTACTGGAAGTAGTAATGGAAACCACTAAATGTGAATTTTTTTTTCTTCTATTCAACTTTTTTAAAATTAGATATCACTTCATGCACATGACCTTCTCGACTCTGCTAAATGAGACTTCTTTAACAAGTGTGCATGATCTTCTCCCCTAAAATACAATGGTCTCTGCCAGTTTCACCAGAAGAATGTAGTTAACAAAACTATCCCAATGGGTAATTCCAAGCAGTTGAAGAGAAAACCATGTTGGTCCCAAGGGCTATAGAATTGATCCATTATTTAAATTAAAAAAAACAAAGTCTCCAAATCTACCTTAGAGACAGAGACAGCACATGAATTCTCCAGGGCCTGCTTTTGCCTTTCCTTTACAACTGTTCTTAGTCTAGAACTATTTTTTTTTTTAAATCTATTTAGTCTACAGTTAGTGATGACATGTAAATGGAAAATTTTCTTGGAAAAAATAAATGCTGGTTTAATTAATTAATTTTAGTTTTTTGGTACTGGCAATTGAACTCAGGGATAGTTTACCACTGAGCCTATTTTATACTTTTATTTTGAGACAGGGTCTCACTAAATTGCTTAGGGCCTCACTAAGTTGCTGAGGTTGACCTTGAACTTGTGACCCTCCCAACTCAGCCTCCTGAGTTGAGTCACTGGGATTGCAGGCATGTGCCACCATGCCTGGCCCCCTTGGTTAATTTCAAAACTTGGCATAGATAGCTGCTAGCAGATCATTTCCTATAAGTAGGTTCCCTAATAGGCAAAAGCACTTAGGAACTCAGGGGAGATTTCAGGAAAGGCCACTGATTCTAGTCCAGCTGCCCACACAATGAGACCTTCAATCACATTGAGGGTCAGGAAAGGAAAAAAGAAAGTGTGTGTGTGTGTGTGTGTGTGTGTGTGTGTGTGTGTGTGTGAAGGAAATTTTAAATTACTGGTCATTTGCTTATAGTTTTCCTTTTTTAATAATGTCTGAATTGCTACAAAAAACATAAAGATCCGGTCAGAAAAATTGCATAATCTGCAAAGGAATTGATCTTCTAAATTGCAGAACAAAGTACTACCTTTCATATCTTGTGAAAGAATTTTTCTCCAGAAGCCTCCCAATTATAATTCTATGGCATAAAAATATCAGGTGTAAGAATCATGAATAACTCATACAAAATACTCAACATTTTTCTACTCATGTTGTAAGTATCAAAGACATTTAAAAAAAAAACCTATGACAAAAAAATGGGGAATAAGATTGATCAAATTGTATTATGAACAAATATGGTGTAATGAATCTCACTATTATATATAATTATGCATCAAAAAATTTAAAAAATCATGGGTCTCACTAGAAGAAAAGGAAGGGATTTGTGATGAATTGTTAGCCTTTCTGGAAGTTACATTTATGTTATTTAATTTTATTAATTTCAATTTCCATGTTAAATTTAATCCAATATCTAATTTAATGGTTTATTGATGAGGCAAGTCAGCATCTTAGTAAATGGAACTTCTTCGTACAGTATTTTTTCTTAAATGATTTTTTTATGAAGAACAGGCAGTAGTTAAAACATTTTGCATAAGTTGAGGATCAGACAGACCTGATTTTTGTACTTGGCCTTCCATGTTACCCATAGGCCAATGGAGAAAGCTACTTTATCTGTGAGCCTCATTTTCCAGATCTGTAGAATGCTAATCATGCATTAGCTAGCATCTAAGGTGACCCCCCAGTGACCACCTGCTGTTCACATTGCTCACATTTTATGTGGCCATCCCCTGCATTCCACTGTGTCAGTCTGCCCAAATGTTTAGCCCATGAGGCAGGGAACAGAAATTTCCAGGTCACAGCCAGGGAAGCAATGAGCCTGCAACCACTAGACTATGACTTTGAAAGTCTATTCTCCAGCTCCAGTTGAGCCCAGGAATAACTAGCCCTCACTAAGAGCTTGACAACAGTCTCATGAGATGAGTTGGAACCATCCAGCTACACTCCCCCTGGGTTCCGGATCTTCAAATTTTATGTAAGATAATAGATGTTTATTATTTCAAGCAGATAATTTTGGAGTTAATTTGTCACACAGTAAGTTGATAATCAAAAACCTGATAGGCCAGCTGTGGTGGAGCACACCTGTAATCCCAGCAGCTCAGGAGGCTGAGGCAGGAAGATCTTGAGTTCACAGCCAGCCTCAGCAAAAGTGAGGCCCTAAGCAACTCAGTGAGACCCTGTCTCCAAATAAAATACAAAACAGGGCTGGGGATGGGGCTCAGTGGTCAAGTGCCCCTGAGTTCAATCCATGGTACCCCCCCACACACACAAAAGAAATGATAGGAAAAAAACAGTTTATCCTTTTTACTCTGAACAATTGGAAGAGTACTGAATATTTGAGTGCTATGTGATATGTGTGTTTTAGACATTTTTAGACTTTTTTCCTTACACAACCTTTATTTATTTTTTTTTTTACAAACCTATTTTTAAACTAGATTTTGATTAATCACAACCTGGAGAATTTGCTTAAAATGCATACCCATAGGCCCCACCACCAGAAATTCTGATTTAGTAAGTCAGGAGTAGGGCCCAAGTATCTTTATTTTTAGTTAACGTCCCAAATGTTTGAGATGTGGGTCACCTACCCACACACCCGCTCTTGAACTCTGCCCTTTGTCAAACTGAGCTCTTAGTGCCTCTCAGACCTTGTTCCAGTCCATGTTGTATATTCTAGGATTCATCTGGGTTTACCGTGGGATTTCCCCAATTCCTACCCTGAAAATCCTGAGGCCTGGAGAATCCCTCGGTCCTGGGCAAACTAGAACAGTTGGCGCTTCCGATGACAGTCTGAGCAACTAGAATAATCCTTCCACTCCAATCTCTGCATTTCCACCTGCCAATGCCTAACCCATCATTCAGGGCCAATTCCGATGTCATTTCTCCACCCGCTCACATTTTTCAGATCCATCTCCATCATCCCCAGAGCCTTTGATTTGTCAAAGCATCTTTTTTTTTTTACAGCGTTTTGTAAGAGTAACACTTGTACCTTTTTTATCCTTTGCAAATCCCTGGAGGCCAGGAGTGGCTGTCTCATTCATCTCAGGAATGTCAGGCTCCTTGATTTCGGGTGTCAACTCAAGTTCAGGTGCAGTGCTGAAGAGCTAGCCTTTGGGGGAAGAAGAAAGCATCTCTCTTTAGTGAGATTTCTCAATATGCTTCTTTTCAGCCCATTTGAATTTAAAGCGGTCTCCTGCTCCTCACTCCTGAAAGATTCCAGAGGCCGCCTGATAACTAGGACGGCTATACCAAAGCAGTTGATTCCTTTTCTGACAGCTGATAAATCTTCACCAGAAGACCCCACGGACGGGTTCCTGGGAACTTTCACTGGTACATTCCCTCCCTCCGCCTATCAGGTTTACCAGTGCCAAAAAAACAATATGAAATTAGTTTGTAGATGATCCATTAAAATTTTCCAAAGAGTTAATTATGATGATAAAGATCAAAATCACAGGGAAATCAATGTGCTTAATGATGACTTCAAATTGCAATGAAGTCAGTCAAAGCTCTCCCTCATCCTTGAAAAGGATTACATTTTCTTTGCCCGATTTCCGCCATTCTTCATGCAGAAGAGAGGTTTCGTACTTGGGACACAGGTGATTGAAATCAATGGTTTGACATTAACTCGGTTTAGACTCAAGAAAGGAAAATCCACTGACCCAGGGAAAAGAGGGAGATTTTTTGTTTTTTCAACTATTATGAGTTTTATTATGCTTGCTCTCCTAAATTATAAAATTCATACTCTCCACAGTGAAGGAAGAATAACTAGAAGAATTTCTGGAACAGCAATAATGCTAGTTTTCTCATATTGAATACTTAGACTGGGGTAAGATGCATGCTAATGGAAGCATCTCTCTTAAGCTAGTGTTGTCCATACACTTACTTTCCATAGGTTTGAACTTAACCTTGGGCTTCATCTGATTTTGGATATTGCACTGTCTAGCTTCATTTTCACAATCATCCAAAGGAGGAGAATTATTATTGTCTGCATTTTTGCAGGTGAGGAAAGGAGAGCCATCTAATGATGCTTCTGGGGTCATTCTGCTGGGTTGCAGGCGTGGGTGAGGATGCAGAACATGCAGTCTGACTTCCACTCCCAGACTCTTACCTCCTGTCTAAGACCCCTGCCAGCCTTCCTTCTCTACCAGACTTGCAAAAGAAATGTCTAGCGCAACCCATTTTCTTCTTGAAAAGTCACTTTTAAAGTGGTCACTGAAATATTAACAAAGCACGGAGTTTAATTCCTTTTGAAATTTTGTTCTTTTTAGATATACATGACAGTAGAGTGCATTTTGACATGTCATACGTACATGGAGTCTAACTCCCCATTCTTGTGGTTGGACATGATGTGGAGTTTCCCTGGTCATGTGTTCATATATGAACATAGGAAAGTTCTGTCCCATTCACTCCACTGTCTTTCCTGTTCCCATCCCCTTCCCTTCCCTTCATTCCCCTTTGTCTCATCCAATGAACTTCTAATCTTCTCCTTCCTTGTTGTGGATTAGCATCCACACATCAGAGAGAATATATGGCCTTTGGGTTTTGGGGATTGGCTTATTGTACTTAGCATGATAGTCTCCAGTTCCATCCATTTTCCAGCAAATGCCATAATTTCATTCTTCTTTATGGCTGAGTAATTGCTGGTGGGACTGCAAATTGGTACAACCACTATGGAAAGCAATATGGAGGTTCCTCAGAAAACTTGGAAGGGGGACCACCATTTGACCCAGTATATACCACTCCTCGGTCTATACACAAAGGATTTAAAAACAGCATACACAGTGACATAGCCATATCAATGTTTATAGCAGCTCAGTTCACAAAAGCTATGGAACCAACCTAGGTGCCCTTCGATAGATGAATGGATAAAGAAAATGTGGTCTATACATAATGGAATAATTTCCTTATTTTTAATAAGTTTCCCCAGCAGTAGTGTACCAATACATGCATATTTTAGCATCAACTTACATCAGGATTTCAGGAATGTTCCAGCATCCTCCCTCTTTGCCCTTTAATTAATTAGCAGCTTCCTGAGCCCCTTGCAGGCAGGATTATGGTCTCTTCCTACCTTTGCTATCCCATCACCTCTGCCTTCCTGTCAAGTAACCTTTTTTTAATTATTAAAAATTGAAGAAAGTCTTGTGAAAGGCCTTTTCTATTGCAGATAATCAGCCCTCCATTTACAAATTCTGTGAATTTTGATTTTCATAAGTTAAGTTTGTTCAAAGAGGTCACACATGGAGATGAAGTGAGAAATCCTGTGTTGATCAGATTCTCAGGAGGAAGCCTACTTAGGCATTTCACTTCCGAGAAAAAAACATTGGCTCTGGTCTAATTGCAGTTGGTACTAATAGAGATCAGAAATCTGGCTTGAGAAGGACAAAGTTCATGACCTTTAATCTTGCTTTGACATTATGGAAAAAATAATGAATAATGATGATTTTTTAAAAACAAAGTTAAGGACTTTGAAGGACAAAATGAAAAGGAAGATTACCTTAAATAATATTAAGCAATGTTAAAGCAACAGAAGAAAGAGTGTCTAAGAGTTAATTAAATATAAGAATACTAAAATAAAATACCTCATTTTGAGGTATTTGGAAAATACCAAATAGTTACTTGGAAAGAGCCTGATCCTTTCAGGTCTTTTCAGCTGAGAGAGAACAGAAACTCTACTATCTTCAGTTTTTAATTGTTCATTGTTGGTGGGAGGTAAACATTCTAGGACAAGAGACCTATATATTAGCTTTGGTATTTTTACCCTAAAAATGTCAAACATATAGTAGAATATGCTTTTTAGCAAATTTTGTTTACCTACACATATTTGATTTTAAACAACCTCATTGAGATAGACTTGACATATAATAAATCATGAGAAACTTTTTATTGCTTTTCATTTTTGTGCATAGATCTACATTTCATCTAATATCTTATTCCTTCCATTCAAGAGTTTCCTAAACATTTTTATACTGTACATCTATGGGTGGTAAATGTTTTCAGCATTTTTATGTCTGAAAAAGTCTTTATGTCATCATTGTCGAGGACATTTGTACTGGGTATAAAATTCTAGAGTGTGAGGGGTTTCGTTTTTGGCATTTTTTTATTATATACATTTTGAATTTTATGTTTGATTTATTTCCAATAGATAGTTGTAGTTTTATGGATAATTTGAGGCATAAAACTGTAGCAATTTATTCAAATTTGCTTTAGAAGTTAGAGATTTTTAGTCTCACAAGATAAATAATACTTTTCTTATTATCTGTACGATGATTTTTAAAATTTATTTCTTACATACATGACAATAGTGGAATGCATTACATTCATAATTATCCATTCACAGCAAATTTTTCGTAACTCTGTATATAAAATATGTTCACGCCAAATCATGCCATTATACATGAGCTCTCTTATTTATTTATTTATTTTTTGCATTACAATTCTTAATACACCTTTATACCACAATTTGGCATTTTAAAGATGTTGCTTCACTATCTTTTTATTAGCATAGCTTCTAAAAAGAAATTTTCTGTAGTTTTCATCTTTGTTTCTACATAATGTGTCTTTTCTCCCTAGACTTTTTCTTTATCATACATTTTGAACAAATTTACTGTGATGGAAAGTTTCCTCATTTTTAATACGTTTGAACAATCGCCTTATAAAATTCTATATTGTACACTGCTTATGTTTACTGTGCTTGGGGAATCATTAGATTCCTCGGATCCAAAGGTTTATAGTATTGCAATTATCATCTAATTTTAAATTTTAATTAAATGTAAATTTTATGGTTTTCATAAAATTTCAACTACTATTTTTTAGTTTCCTTGTCTGTCCTCCACTTCCTTCTCTGGAGACTCCAATTTCTCATATTAGGCCTCAAAAAATTTGTCCCACTGATGCACTGATGTTTATTTTAAAATCCTTTATTTCATTTTGTATAGTGTCTATTGCTATGTCTTCAAGTTCATGAATTTTTTTCTTCAATTCAAACCTGTCATTGATCTTATCAAATATATTTTTCATTTTAGACATTGCAATTTTTATCCCTAGAAGTTCATGTTGGATTTTTGTTGTTTTTTTCAAATGTCTCTCCTCAACTTCTTGAAAATCTATAATAGAGTCATAGCTGTCTTAATGTCCTGGTCTGTTAATTCTAATACCTATGTTGCTTTTGGTTCCATTTCAACAGACTTTTTTCCTCATCATGGGCTGTATTTTCTTGGTCATCTTTGATTGGATGCCAGATTTTGTGAATTTTACCTTGATTGATGCAGGATTTTGTGGGGGGAGGATAGGGTACTGGGGATTGAACTCAGGGGCCCTTGACCACTGAGCCCCATCCCCAGCCCTATTTTGTATTTTATTTAGAGACAGGGTCTCACTGAGTTGCTTAGCACCTCGCTTTTGCTGAGGCTGGCTTTGAACCTGCAATCCTCCTGCCTCAGCTTCCCAGGCTACTGGGATTACAGGCATGTGCCACTGCGCCTGGCCAGATTTTTTAATTCTGCAAATATTATTAAGCTTTGTTCTAGGAATCAAGGTAGTTACTTGGAAAGAGCCTGATCCTTTCAGGTCTTTGCTCAAAGATTTGCCCCATCCCAACAAAGACTCCTACTTTTCCATTGGCTCTGATGGATTCACATAGCCAACACAGTGCCAATTCTAAGGCCACTCTAGAGAACTGGCTGGATTAGACCTGGGTCCATGTTCCAGCCTTGAAACAGCAGTGAATCCCTACCTGAACCACATGGCATGAGGTTGAGAGGGAAGCTATCCCAGAAAGAAATAAGAAAGAAGACCTATGGGCCAGGTGCGGTAGTACATGCCTGTTATCCCAGACGCTTGGGAGACAGGAGGATCAAAAAACAGCCTCAACAATTTAGCAAGGCCCTAAGCAACTCAGCGAGACCGTGTCTCTAAATAAAATACAAAATAGGGCTGGGGATGGGGCTCAGTGGCCAAGGGCCCCTGGGTTCAATCCCTGGTACCCCCAACTCTGAAAAAAAAGAAAGACCTATCTCACCGGAGGCTCTTACCAGAAGGTTTGCTTTGTGTGTCTGGGTTAAGACATTCATTCTAGTATGTTGGGGGTGTGCCAATGAACCACTCCCTGCAATGATTCCTCTAGCTACCTGATTGCTACCCACAATACACACAGATACCATGTAGTGCAGGTTCTTCATGCACCCTTCCAATAATCAGATGTGCAAAGGTGAAGATGTGCAAGTGACCTAGGACAGAAGAGGCAGGACACCTGAGGGATTTTCAGGAAGCAGGTTTATGTAGCTGCAGAAGTCCAGGGTGGCTATCACCTAAAAATCTCTGGACCCTGAACCTGGAAATTTTTTTAGATTTATACTCAGTAGTGTGGTTACGTGTCAGTGGATGGGTACTTAGCAGTTCCTCTGTGTCCCACATTTCTTAGGCTAGACAGAAGTTTCACAAGTTTTATTTGCAAGCCTGGCATTGACAAGAAAAAGGAAGCTTTAAGCCACATTGAGCTCTCTGCTGCTGACATCTTGTGTAAAAATCTTTCAGACAAGAAGAGAAGCTTAATTATGGGGGAAGGGTCCTGAGAAACATATGTATTACAAATAAAGTAAGGGGGGTCTCTTTGGTGGGGGTATGTGCTCTACTTTACAAGTGCAAGGGAATACAAGAGATGGTATTTTTCAAACTCTTTTTTTTTTTTTTTTTTTTTGTTTTTGGGGGGTTTTTTGGTTTT
>NW_025999941.1:16157669-16244458 GCF_001458135.2 Marmota marmota marmota
AACTTTTTTTTTTTTTTTTTTTTTGGTTTTTGGTGGGTTTTTTGGTTTTGTTTTGTTTTGCTGGTACTGAAGATTAAACCCAGGGGCACTTAACCACTGAGCCCCATCCCCAGCCCTTTTTTATATTTGATTTGGAGACAGGGTCTCACTGAGTTGCTTAGGGCCTCACTAAGTTGCTGAGGCTGGCTTTGAACTCTCAATCCTCCTGCCTCAGCCTCCTGAGCCACTGGGAATGCAGGTGTGCACCACTGCGCCCAGCCCTTATAAAACTTTTTAAAAGAAATTTCCTCTTTTGGGGCCTTACTTTCCTCATCTTCAAATAGAGAAGGTAGTCACAACATCGTGGTCCCTTTCAGACCTAGAATTCTGTGATTCTCTAAATCCCTGTCCCCCACTGACAATGTAAATTCTTATGTTGTACAAATATGAAGTAGATATGACGTGAAATAAGCCATAATAAGTAATCCTAAAAATATACCTAAAAGCCACTCAACCTATGAGGAGGACTGTTTAACATGGTGGATGTTTTCTAGATGATCTCTCTTGGTGGATGCACCAATAACATTATGTATATGATTTTACGTACATAAGATTGCCCATACTTGCAGTTTCTGTAAACTGCTGGCCAAGAACTTAATTTACTATTATTAAAATTATCAATTTGCAACCTCCTATCAGCTGGGACCTAGGTACTACCCAGCAATCTCTCTGTTTCCTTAGCGCTCTCGCTCTCTCTCTCTCTCTCTCTCCCCCCAGAGGGGAACATTGGCTGTAATGGATTCATATACTCAGATTCAAACTCTAAACTCTGTGTATCTTCATAAGCTCCCACTGCCTTCATCTTCTTCTTCTCCATCAGCAGAAACATTCATTTCCTGCCTCCACAGAAAAGAAAATTCATTTCCTCCAACTCCCTGTGACCAAGCCTATTACACAACTTGCCTGGGTTCACATACTCCTTTTCTTCTTCCTTCATGACACACTGAGAGATGCTGCCTGGTTCTGTTCCCCATGGACTCCTCCACCTGTGTCCTGGGGTCCCTGTCTCTTCCCAACAAAGCTTGGCCCCAGCTTTTATACTGAGCTCCCCCCAATTTTTCCCACTCCAGGGCCACTGACCTCTGCTCAGTTGTATGAGCGGACCAACCTCTTTCCTGCCTTAGGACTCTTGTTCTGTTTTTGGTGGTGGGGGGATTGGAGATTGAACTCGGGGGCACTCGACCACGGAGCCACATCCCCAGCCCTCTTTTGTATTTTATTTAGAGACAGGGTCTCATTGAGTTGCTTAGGGCCTTGCTAAGTGGCTAAGGCTGACTTTGAACTTGCGATCCTCCTGCCTCAGCCTCCCAAACCACTGGGATTACAGGCGTGCACCACCGTACCTAGCAGGACTCTTGTTCTTGTTCCTCTTTCTGGAATGTTCTTTCCTCTGCTCTGCTGTGACAGACTTCTTTGTCCTTCTCGATCTCCATTTAGACATCCTTCCCTTGCAGAGGCTTCTCGGAAAGTCTCAGCACTCACCCCTTCACCTCAAGGGGCTCTAATCACCAACACTTTTGTTCCGTTCATAGATCTGACCACTGGACTCTCAGTTTGTTCTTTTGTTTATTGTCTGATTTCCTTTCAAACTTAGCAAATCCATAAAGATAGAAACTCTGTTTTTAAAATATATATATATATTTTAAATATTATATATATATAAAATTTTAATCTTAGTTTTATGATTTACCAGGTGAACTCTTTGTTCTTGTTGGCTTTTCTGAAAAATGGGACAATAGTACCCAATTTTTCTGAAGATGTGAAATAATTTTTGTTGTTGTTGTTATTTTGTTTGTTTGTTTTGCTTGAAGTCAGAGGCACTTAACCACTGAGCCACATCCCCAGCCATTTTTATATTTTATTTAGAGACAGGGTCTCACTGAGTTGCTTAGGACCTCGCTAATTGCTGAGGCTGGCTTTGAATTTGTGATCCTCCTGCCTCAGCCTCCTGAGTTGCTGAGATTACAGGCATGTACCATCACCCCTGGCCATGACAAAGAAAGAATTCCAAAATTCATTCTCTTTCCACTTCCTTTGATTAAATAAGGCTACTAATTTTGAGAGCTAGAAGCATTGACCATGCTCAAAACCACAGATTCCACAAACATTGGGGAGAATAAAATTGGGTAAACATTAAATGTGGATTGTATTTCTTGATGCAGAATAGTCTAGTTATTTAGATGACAACTTTGAAGTTTATTCCTGCAAGATATTTCTTTCAAACACAGAAAAAAAACCCTACATATTTTAGAACTTATTTTTTAAAGCATCAGTATTATATTATAGCACCTTGATTTTGTTAAATATAACTTGAAGGGGTTTAGTCTATTTCTGACCTTTAAATACAATAGCATTTTTTCTTTGTGATGACAAAGTAAACTTTTTTTTTTGTATAATCTATGGATACTAGAAAGAATCTGAAGAGAAAAATATATTTTATTCTCTTTCAACCTTGTTCTGTTGAGTTGTTCAGGTCAAATATTTCTATAAGAATCCATTTCTATTATAGGAATAATTTTATGACATTGTTATATAAGTTAAGAAAGTCATTATATGTGGATAAAGAGAAGAAATTCTTCCTGAGCTCCTAAAGGAGCAGTAAGTGAATTAATTATCTCCTGTAAGATCACTGGTTCCTTAAAAGTAGGGACTAGGCTTTTTTTCCCTTTCTTATAGTCCAAATTATACAGCTTATTGCCTAGTGCACAGCAGGTGCTTATTCTTCAATATCATGGAGAGAAAGAAAACTCTCTCTGCGCATCTTTTAGGGAGAAGAGTTTAATAGCCCCATGGGGATGCACAGATGTTTCCATATGTTCACCCACACCCCTGAGAACAGGGAACCAATCTGAACACAAAGAAAATTCCCCTCCAATGAAATCACCCAGGGCTTCTTTGCATCCTGGTTCAGCAAGCTCTAGTCGGGCCCTCTGAAGTGTCCCTGAAGCGGTCAGCCAAGAGGTGGCATGTCAGGCTGGCTGTCAGGGAACTAGCAGTCCCCATCTTGGAAAAGGGTGAAATTGTAACTACTCCTTATGAGTGTTTATGGCTGGCCTGTCACCATGGGGGTCCGCTGTTGTCACCAGCCCAATTAGGTCTGTTGAATCAGCCAGTGAGGAGAGATGACCTCTTTGTGTGTGTGTGTGTGTGTGTGTGTGTGTGTGTGTGTGTGGTATGGGGGATTGAACTCAGGGCCACTCAACCACTGAGCCACATCCCCAGCCCTGTTTTGTATTTTATTTAGAGTCAGGGTCTCACTGAGTTGCTTAGGGCCTCACTTTTGCTGAGGCTGGTTTTGAACTCGCGATCCTCCTGCCCCAGCCACCACACCCAAGGAGAGACAACCTCTTGCCATGTCCCTGCTTGGAGAGAATGTTAGGAAAGGCTTCATAATGGAGGAGTAGGATGCACTCTGACTCTGGGTTGGAAAGTGTCCAGCAATGGTCTGTACATGTCAAATGTATTCAGGGGCTTAGAGGAATTAGGGTTTCACCTGAAAACATTTATCTGAAATAGACTATCCGTTAAATAAATAGATAGATAGATAGATAAGTAAATAAATGATGCTGGAGATTTAAGCACACATAATCAGAGGAGGTGGACATATACTTTCAAGTACCGCTCAGGGATGGGATGCTGGCTGGGCGTGCCACTGCTTCGTGAACTCATGGACTTACCATGGATTTCAAAAAAGTGGTGTTATTTCCACTTTACAGGGCAGGAAGCAGAGGATCTGAGGGCTGGAAACATCTTCCAAGTCACACAATTTTTAGGGAATAAGACAGGACTTAAATGCAGAACTGCGGGTGCCCCAGATCTGTGCACTTGACCACTAGTCTCTATGGTGCTTGCACAAATAAAAATTCATTGAAAGTATGTTGATTATATGGAAGCTTTTCCACAGAGGTTTTAGGTCTTTAATGTCCTCAATGATTCTGTGAGTTAGGTGGCCCCGTCCCCCTTGTAAAAGTGGGGGGGAATAAAACAGAACCAGGAAAGTCCTTTTTTATGATCCTTTTTATTTAATTTGATATTACCCTTACCACACAGTTGTTGATGGACCTTTATTTTATTTATTTTATTTTACATGTGGTGCTGAGGATTGAACCCAGTGCCTCACACATGCTAGGCAAGTGTTCTACCCCTGAGCCACCACCCCAGACTTCATGATCTCTTTATTGTTAAGTGTCAAAGTTTGGATTTGGGCAGAGAGTGGGAGGCAGTGGTAAAAGCCCTTTCTACTAAATCTCACTGGCTCCTCAGTCTTAGAGAACTTTATAATCTAGATGAATAACAAAGAGAGGCAAAGAATCGTATAGGTTCCCATCTAAGACTTAATCATAAGAATGATATGACCTAGCTGCACCACTCCTCAGTATTTATCCTAAAGAATTAAAATTATCATACCACAGTGATACATGCACAGCCATGTTTTATAGCAGCACAATTCACAATAGCCAAACTATGGAACCAGCCTAAGGGTCCATCAATGGATGAATGGATAAAGAAAATGTGGTATATGTACACAATGGCATTTTACTCAGCCATAAAGAAGAATGAAATTATGTCCCTTGCAGGAAAATGAATGGATCAGTAAAATTTTTAATGGAAGGGATTACAAAGTCAAGGATGTTAGGCTTTAAGGGTTATCTGTGTCATAGGGCATTTCTCTTAACTTAAGAACCCCTTTGCCGGGTGCAATGGCCCATGCATGTAAGCCCAGCAGCTTGTGAGGCTGAGGCAGGAGGATTGCAAGTTCAAATCCAGCCTCAGCAAAAGCGAGGCCCTAAGCAACTCAGTGAGACCCTGTCTCTAAATAAATTACAAAATGGGACTGCGGATGGGGCTCCGTGGTCAAGTGCTCCTGAGTTCAATCCTTGATACCAAAAAAAAAAAAAAAAGAAGAAGAAGAAGAACCTTATCATCTAGATGATCTGATCTGATGGTGGATAGTGGAAGCTTGGGGGGATTATTAGTGAGAGCCCCTCTAGCAGGCACTACAAAGAAAAGAGTAGAAGAGAAGATTAAACCCTGAAGAGGCCTCTTTTCCAAGGTCCTAGAAAGGCTCAGAGCAGAAGGACCTTTAAGTGCCTCAATAGAAGTCAGAATGCCAAGTCTCCTGCAGATGAGTGACAGCTTTGCCATTTGTCAGGACAAAGCTTTTGACATCTGTTTCTTGTTCTTTTGAGAGCTATTGGATCATTAACAGTCCTTTCTCTTAAAGGACAGAGTGCAAAACTGGTCCCAAGGAAATAAGAAAGAACCACAGTAATGCTCTAGACAAGAATGTGCTAGCAATTCTGACGTTCCGGGGTCTGTCCAGGGTCCACTTTACTTTTCTTCACTTCATAACTTCAGTTCCTAAACTCCTGGGCCCTTTAACAAATGAGATGGGAAGCGGGTGGATTTAAGTGAGTTCCATGAGCATTATTTGAGATGCTAATCTGGAGGTGATACGAAGATGAAATCCTAGAACTGCTCTTGCTGAGTTCTTCTAAGAATTATAGTTTTCACATGCATTCTCTCATTCAATATTCACAACATCCCTATGAGTTAAGTACTCACCTCACATTGTTACTAAGAACAGAGAGATCAAGTAACTTGTCCAAGTCACACAGCAAGTCACAGAGTCAGCACTTATGCCCAGTCTCGTTGCAAAATTCTAAATTTTAACCACTTATGCTTTCTCTGTAGGTAATTAGATATGGAATACTGGCCAACAGTGAAAACTAATGCTGAAAAGTAATTGTAATTATAATAGCCATCAGCTGCCATCCCGATCCCCGTGGGTATTTCCTGCAAGAGTACTAGGCAAATTATCTTCATTTAACTTAGTCCCTGCAACAGTCTTTATTATTAATCTCATATTAAGATGAATAAACTGAGAAAGGAACTAACTCCATGAAAGGTTGTTAAAGAAATAGTGCACACAAACCAGGAACCGGTACCAGTGACCCCAGCTTGAACTCTTCATGCCAAGACTAGGTCCAGAGGAAAAGAGCCCTGCTTGGGCACTCAGGAAATTAGCATTTATCCTGTAGCCAACAGGGAAACATTAAGAGCTTGTGACACAAAGCAAGGCGGTATGACTTGATCTGCGCTTTTGGAGGATTCATCTGGAATCAGCAATGGATAGATCATGAAAGAGGAAATCAGAACAGAGGCAGTCCAGCTAAGAAGATATAACCAGGTGAGTGGTCCTCAGAACTCAAAAGAGAAAGACAGAAATACTTAGCACCGGCCAGGCATGGTGGCACACGCCTATAATCCCAGCAGCTCAGGAGGCTGAGGCAGGAGGATCGTGAGTTCAAAGCCAGCCTCAGCAACTCGGTGAGGCCCTAAGCAACTCAGTGAAACCTTGTCTCTAAATAAAATACAAAATAGGGCTGGGGATGGGGCTCAGTGGTACCCCCCCCCAAAAAAAAAAGAAATACCTAGCGCTGGACTGTCAATCGCAGGAGTTAGCTTCAGCGCTTATAAATCTGACCTCTTGCTGGAAAGTGAGACTGCCTGTGTTGGAATTTGCTCGCCAGGCAGCAACTCGAGCTAGCTATTTAGTATGGAGAGAACCTGGAGCTGTGATTACCAGACACTGGGCTGCAGCTGTAGCCACCCCGAATTAGCCTGGCCAGATGGTGGTGGGTGACTGGCTGTTCTCCATGGACCTCAGGAGAAAACACAACGAATATACAAGTGAGAGACAGGCCCATGGCTTCCTACCAACACATCAAAAAACTTGCTCTTGTGAGTCTATGGTTCTCCCAGGCATGCTCCTCTCATATTATCTGATATGTTAGCTTGACAATGGTGAAGAACACTTTATAAAAATCAGATTTTTTTTTGGCATTACAAAATGAACCCAGGAATGCTTAGTCACTGGGCCCCATCCCAAGCCCTTTTTTATATTTTACTTAGAGACAGGATCTCACTGAGTTGCTTAGAGCCTCACTAAGTTACTGAGGCTGGCTTTGAACTTACAATCCTCCTGCCTCAGCCTCCCAAGTCTCTGGAATTACAGGCGTGCGCTACTGTACCCAGCAAAATGACCAGATTTTTTGTTTTTGATGAGGCTGTCTCGTACGATGTCTGTGTGTAGATCCTGAAATCCAAAAAAAGTATTTGGTTAGAAACTGAAAAAAAAAAAATCTCTGCAGGTAAAGTCTTAGTAGGAGTTATTTATAGCATGGCAGAACAGCCACAGTAATTACAACTTAATTCTTGGGTGACAAGAGACAGGATATTAATTAGATCTTGCAGATAATTATAATGACCATTTACCCATGCTAGGCATTTTTTTTACATGCAATAGGTGTGACTTCTCAGTGTCGTTCACTTGGGGTGTACAAGAAACATCATTTTAATTAGTTTCCTCACTAAAGTAATTTGGACTGCAATCTCTCTAGTGGTCAGAACATCATCTACACACCTCTGGGAAGGTCTGATGCAGAAACATGTTAGTCACTGTAGATATGGAACCCAATCCTATTCACCTTGTCCAACTTATTCCTCCTTTCCACCAGGCTGGCTTTGAACTCACGATCCTCCCGCCTCAACCTTCTGAGCTGCTGGGATTATAGGAGTGTGCCACTGCACCTGTCCAAATGATGTCATTTTTTATTCAATGGTCCATTTCTGTGGAACCCCAGCCCCAGGGCAAATGGTGGCCCCCTGTGTCTCTACCTGAGTGGGGATGCAGAAGGGAGAATAAAAAACCCAGATGGCTTGACGCAAGCTGGTGACCGAAGGGAAGGGGTGGCCATTTCTCTGTCTGGACCTTGTGGTCCCCCAGCTAGCCTCAGAGAAAATTCAATTCATCAAGACTTGATGTGCTTACAAGCAGAGACTGGACACAATGCCAGTCTCCATCTGATTCCTGGCTCAGGTGGCCCGGGAAGGTGAAGTCTGTCCTCTCAATCATTTCCAATGGAAACTGTCCACACAGCTGACAGCTGACATAGGGCTCTTTGTCCCCCACAAGTGGATTCTGGGCAGGCACTGATCATCTCTCCTTCCCGGCCAACTTTCACGTTCTGCTCAAGACCTTTGGGAAATTAAAGATGCCCTGTTCCCACAGCATCCAGGGCTCTGGAAGACTTGGGGCAGTAAAGGGGGATTCATTTTGTTTCCATACCCTTCTACCTTCAAGACAGAACAAGAAGCTAAAATGGTGTCTTTTTAAAAAAATTTTTTGGTACCAGGGATTGAACTCAGGGGCACTCGACCACTGAGCCTCATCCCCAGCCCTATTTTGTATTTTATTTAGAGATAGAGTCTCACCGAGTTGCTTAGTGCCTTGCTGTTGCTGAGGCTGGCTTTGAACTCATGATCCTCTGCCTTAGCCTCCCAAGCCACTGGAATTATAGGAGTGTGCCACTAGGCCAGGCCAAATGGTGTCATTTATACTCATGGGTCCATTTCTGTGGAATCCCAGACCCAGGGCAAATGGCAGCCCCATGTGCCTCTACCTGAGAGGGAATGCAGTATGACCACACACACACACACACACACACACACACACACACCACCTCAATAGATCTCATACCTCTTGGTAGTAGATGTGATGACTTTGTCAAAGTGAGACTTAGGCAAGAGAAGGCACATGTTGCAGGTTCACTGGAGCAACAGTGGTGTGTGCAGGAGGGTGGACGCCTCCGTCTGACTCTGCAGGGTGAGCACACATCTGGAACTGTGAGACTCAGGGTGCCTGACAACAGGTCTACTTTACTCTTCCGTCACCAGTTACTAATGATAATGCTTAAACCATGTCCACGGGGAAGGCCTCCTTTTTAACAAAGGGACTAGACTGAGAAGCCTGTGGGCAGCACCTTCCTATGAACAACTCCAGGGGTCTACAGCTGGACTGCGCTCCGTCTCAGATCATGGCGGGGCCAGTCTTGTCTGGAAGGTAGGAGGCCCAGGTTCTTGTCCTTGGTCCCCTACCTTGGTACAGTGATGTCCTTCTCTGCCATCTCTTGGTTCCTCTCTATGTTAAATGGCACCAGGAAAGGAATTCAAGGTTGTCACCAACTTTGAGATCTTCAGAAGGCAGGCAGATGCGTGGTAAAAATCGAACTCTGGAACTTATGGAAGTAATGGAAGAATTGTGCTTGTACTCTTTTAGAGTTCTTTTTTATAATTATTATTATTTGTACACAGACACAATACCTCTTTATCTTATTCACTTATTTATTTTCATGTGCTGCTGAGGATCTAACCCAGTGCCTCACCCATGAGGGGCAAGTGCTCCTACCACTGAGCCCCAGCCCCAGCCCCACATGTGCTCATTTTAATTGAGTTTACATTAGGCTAGTTTTACAAGGTGTAATATGAAAACTTTTGAATTTCCCTGTCTATCCACTTTATTTCCCCACTCCTAACTTTTACCAGTTTCAAGGGCAATATTTTCTCAATCCATTAGAAGACTAAATTCCTTATAGAAATGAAATGAATCACTGACACTTTATTTTTAGATTTTTGTTTTACTTTTTGCAGTGACTAGATATATGTTAATTGCTAGCTGTGTTAAAGTTGCAACCATTCACGCAAATTGGAAAGGCAAGATCATGACGAGGAAGAATGTGTAGTGGAGAATGAAGATAAATATACATACTATAAAAGGAATTCTTTCTCTACCAGGATAGCTAAACAGAAAAAGAGGGGTTCAAGGTACAAGCTCATTGGTAGAGTGTTGCCTACGAAGGCTGTAGATTTGATTCCCTAGCATCAAAAGGGAAAAAGAGTGGGCAGAAGATAACCCCAAGTGATGGCAAGATATAGAAAAAATGAGAATTTCCTTATACTGTTGGTGGGCAGTGAACTGATGTAACTTTAGAATACTGTTCAGTAAGCTGGGTGCAGTGGCACATGCCGGTAATGTCGGTGACGGCTGAGGCAGGAGGATCACAAGTTCAAGACCAGCTTCAGCAACTTAATGAGGCCCTAAGTAACTTAGCAAGGCCCTGTCTCAAAATAAAACATGAAAAGGGGCTGGGGATGTGGCTCAGGGATCAAGTGCCCCTGGGTTCAATCCCTGGTACCAAAAAAAAAAAAAAAGGAAAGAAAGAAAAACTAAAACTGTTCAGTAGCACCTATTAACAAGAGTAAATGTGTCTGTTTACATATAGTATAAGAAGGTATCATATAAATGTGACACATGCAATATGTGATAAATATACACCTATAAATAGTGAACTCGTTTCAAAGGAAAATAGTTCATTCTGAGCCAAATATGAGTGACCCTGGCCTGGGCACACGTGAATTCAAGTTAACATGAATGACAAGTTCCACTGTGAAAGAGGTTACATGAATTTTTTAGTCACAGAATAAAAGAAAGCCACAAGTCAATACATTTACCAATGAATTGATGGGATCATCAGGTACGAGGGCCACGGCAAAGTGCAGAAGTCTCTCCCTTAGGTTTCAGATGCCATTGGATGGCATTCTTAGCTTTAGGGTTGGTGGAAACTGCAGGTCTGCTAAGCTGAGAGTTTTACCAAGTCGTCACAAGGATGTTAGGTCACATACAGAGATGGATGCTGAATGGCTACTGAAAGGGCCTTAGGTGGCCCGTGGTAATTTGGGCTCATGATCTGCAACATTCTGTCTCTTCGCAAGCATGAGGTCTTGCTCAGTCCAGGTCCAGCAGGCTGCAGGATCTTTAGTAGATGTGGCCTCTCTGGAGAATTTCGGTTCACATTACCTGTCTATCAATCCACCCATCTATCTATTATAAATACATTATGTCCAAGCACTGCTATTCGCAAGTATATGTTTCACAATAGGCACTTATAAGTATGTTCATGATAGACTACTTAAAAGACCACGCATGTCCATGTGTAGTTAGCATAATGACCAATACATTGTGGAATGTTTATATAATGGATTACTTACAGTAATGAAAAGGAACAAAGTTGGAGTTCCGACATCAGAGACGACCAATAGAAATACTGAACAAAATAAATCAGATACAAAGGAGAATATAGTAGAAAATTCAATTCATTCAAAATAAAATTTTAAAAATAGCTGAGGTCTTAGAAATCAGGGATAGGAGCTAGTTTTTTTGTTGGGAAGAAGTTTCTGGTATTCCAGTGAT
The DNA here is from genome assembly GCF_001458135.2 of Marmota marmota marmota. Taxonomy (NCBI): domain Eukaryota; kingdom Metazoa; phylum Chordata; class Mammalia; order Rodentia; family Sciuridae; genus Marmota; species Marmota marmota. The sequence goes on from NW_025999941.1 coordinate 16,168,801, forward strand.
GGTCTGTTTATTGATATAGGAATCTATCAAATAAGTGTGTTTTCTCCGTGGAGATTGGTCCGGCTGTCTGTGTGCATGGAATATTCCAGAACTTTCACTTTAAGAAGGCCATGTGCGAGAAGGACCCGGAAAGGCGCAGATGGGAAAAACAGGACAAATTAAATATCCTTGGCAAATTAGTTGGCCATAAATTATAAAATGTTGTTCAAATGAGGAATACGCTGAATCTAAACTGGATTTCAGTGGCCCCATCACTAGGTTGTAATGTTCTTTTTAAGAAATAATACAAATCTAGCCGGGCGCAGTGGTGCACACACCTGTCATCCCAACAGCTTGGGAGGCTGAGGCAGGAGGATCACAAACTCAAAGCCAGCCTCAGCAATTTAGTGAGGGCCTAAGCAACTCAGTGAGACCCTGTCTCTAAATACAAAATAAAAAGGGCTGGGGACGTGGCTCTGTGGTTAAGTGCCCCTGGGTTCAATCCCTGGTACCAAAAAGAAAAAGAAGAAGAAGAAATTAAACAAATCTCAAATCTGTCCCAGGACCAGTTATATCATTCAAGACACTAAGATATTTTTTTTAAATTATCTCACACCCCCTGGAAAACAGTAATATCTGTAATGCCAAAGTTTATTCTTCTTTTTTTTTTTTTCTTTATCCCAGAGTTCTGGAAGCTCAGAGCTTCATCTCCCTCTTTGGGGCTTTCCAGAATCTTCCATTCAGGCTGCATATTTCAATACAATGAGGTGACCTGCTTAGCATGATAGGCCTGAGTCAGCCCATTTCATATCAAATGAAACGGCTCTATATTTAAAAGGAGGAATTCATAATGCACCAGGGTGACCTAGGAGTTTAATCACTAGGTTGGGTGCTCCAAGCTCCAATTCCCCTGACATGCCTGTTCTCTCTGGCTTTGACTCACAATCATGTGTTTTTAAAATGGACAAGGGAATGAGCATTAAAAACAAAATTGCTGGTAACTAAGAATAGTAGCCAGAGGTCCTGGGAAGAATGCAGTCCTTCAGGGCTTGGCAGTGAAGCTGTAGAGGCTGTGTACTCTGTTCCTGCAAAAGGAGCCCGGGTTCCGAGGACTGCTGTGACCCCCCAAGCAACCAGACAGCCACAGCTCCCAATTCCCGGGAGCTGATTCCCAAATCCACGGTGGTTAAATAAACTTGCCTCATTGGGTAGTGACTTCTGTTTAGACAAGAGTCTTGTGTGGCTGAGCAGCGGTGGTGGCTTTATTTTTTCTAGCTTTGACTTATTTTTATATCTGTGACAGGCCAGAAACTGTTTTCTCAAGTTGACTGCTATGAGCAGGGCGCAGTGACGCATGCCTGTCATCCCCAACAGCTCGGGAGGCTGAGGCAGGAGGATTGTGAGTTCAAAGCCAGCCTCAGCAACTTAGCAAGGCCGTAAGCAACTCAGTGAGACCCTGTCTCTAAATAAAATATTAAAAAGCCTGGGGATGTGGCTCAGGAGGCTGAGGCAGGAGGATCCCGACTTCAAAGCCAGCCTCAGCAACATAGTGAGGCCCTGAAGCGCCCCTGGCTTCAGTCTTTGGTATAAAAACAACAACAACAACAAAAACAAATTTACTGTTGTGTCTTCAGCACTGGGCAAAGAAGCAGCTCTATAGGAACTACACAATCTATCTGTTATTAGAATGATTTAAATACAGTCTATATATCAGATCCAAACCTGAAGATTGTCTCAGCTATGCCGGTTCTTAAAATTGGAGCAGCTCTCGAGTCTTTAGATGGTGCAAATATAACTCTTGTCAGTACACCTGGAAAAACACACTTCTGGTTCAATTAAGTTAATGAGACTTTGACTGTTCAGAACACTGGCTACAGAACGCTCATCCCAGGATCCAGGGTTATGTGAATCTTAAAAAGAATAGAGAGTAATAATTAAGAGTTTATTACACATGAGCCACTGAGATGGTCACTTAATCTCCATGGTAATTAAACAAACACAACAATCCAGTTTTAGCCCTGTTTTATACGGAGGAAACTGAGGTCCTTAGAGGTAACTTATCCAAAGTGGTGCAGCTGTTTAGCAGTTGAGCCAGTATTTGAACCCAGGAATGAAAGCAGTTCCTTTAATTAAACTGCCCACTAGCCTTTGCCCACGTCCTATTGATGTAGAAATTGTGATTGGAGTTTTATTCCTAACTCAGAAATATTTCCGGCATCAGAGCCGGGCATGGTGGTGCATGCCTGTAATCCCAGTGGCTGGGGAAGCTGAGGCAGGAGGATCACAAGTTCAAAGCCATCCTCAGCAACTTAGTAAGACCCTAAGCAACTCAGTGAGACCCTGTCTCTAAATAAAATACAAAATAGGGCTGGGGATGGGGCTCAGGGGTTGAGTTCTACCCCTGGTACCCTCCCCCTGCAAAATCTCCTGCATCAGAATAAATCTCCAAAGGTGATGCAATACATTTCTTGAGGTGAGAACTGTGCTCCCTAATGACTAGTAAGGTAAGCCACATGTCTTTACACTCCCCTGGTTTATATCTGGCTCCTGGGACCCTTGACAGTATCCTCCTCCATTCCCGCAGAGTGTCCCTGGAAAATAAACCAAACAGGAACATATCTGCCGTTGCTAGAAACACCTGGACTTTCTCAAGTTTATCTAGAATGTCTCCAGACCTTGCCTAGGATGCCTCCAACCGAAGCTATGCCAAAGATGAGCATGATGTCTTCCTGACATGGGGCTTCCGGGATCATGACTGGGTTGATTCTCGGATAGAAATGAGCAACTAGCTCCTCTGGGTTTTACCCACATGGTGATCCTTGCTTGGCCAAGCAGGTACCTGTCTTCCCTGCCTCTTGTTAAAATAAGAAAGTAAGTGTTATGACACAGCATTCTGAAATCTGATGGCATAGGGGAGGACATGAAACCCCTTATTCCAAGGGTAGGGACATTGGTGCAGGTGCCTTAGCATCAACTTGGACCAGCAGGGCTGGGAGCCTCCTGTTCTCTGCTGGGTGTAGGTCAGTTGCCTGATGCTCTCTGGAAGCTCCGTGACCCTCTCTGGGCTCAGAAGTGCTTCTTCACCCTCCAGAGCCTTTTCTCCAGCAAAGGAACTGATGAAAGAGCACTCTTCCAGCCCCGTCAGTCCTGGGGTCTGCACTAGTCCCGTTCCTTGAGGTCCTTCTTCTGAAACACGGGGTTCCAGGACAGTTCTCTACGTAGGAGTCCTCCAATTGTGGACACCAAGAGCTTTGCTCAAATTGACTTTGGAAAAGAAAGAACATCTGAAGAGACTTAAAATCTAGGCTCAAATTCCCACTCAAGGTAGGGCTGGATCCAAGCCTTCCAATGATGTCCCCAGGGTTTTTCATTTGTCTCTGCTTCTTCACTGTTCTTCCCGATATTCACAGACGAGTCTAATTCCAGGCAGCTACAGAGATGAGAGCCAGGTCCCAGCTTCAGTGATTCTTTTTTTCCCCAGTGATTCTTGATGCTCAGGAAAAAAAAAAAAAAGGAGACCACTTTGCTGGATGCAGTGGCGCAGGCCTGTAATCCCAGTGACTCGGGAGACTGAAGCAGGAGGATCACGAGTTCAAAGCCAGCCTCAGCAACTTAGCGAGGCTCTCAGCAACTCCATAAGACCCTGTCTCTAAATAAAATACAAAGTAGGGCTGGGGATGGGGCTCAGTTGGTTAAGCACCCCTGGGTTCAATCCCTGGTACCAAAAGACTGAGAGAGAGAGAGAGAGAGAGAGAGAGAGAGAGACAGACCGACACTACTCTCTCTTCTGCCCCCAGTGTGCATTTCAGTTCTCAAATAAAAGCTCTAACAAAACTGGGATGCAAAGAGGAGTTGGTGACCATTCATAAAGCATTCTTCTAAGTGTTTTAAATTTTTTATTAAAATCGAGAGCCCCACAAAAGAATAGTGGTTGTCATTACCTCTGCATTTTGCAGATAAGGAAACTGAGGTCCAGAGCGATGAAGACACTTGTTCAAGGTCAGGGAGCTTGAAGTGGATGAGCTGATGGGGGTCTAGCCACTCTCCTCTACAGTCATCCTGCAGGCAGCCTCATCTGACCAGGAAGAGACCCTTCCAGAATGAAACTTCCTGTTCAAACAAAAAATTAACAGTGACAGAGGCCCCCTGACGGCATCCTCTAGACCCAGGTCACACTCGTTCAGGTAACTGAACTCTCTGATCCCTCCTCATCATTTCAGGGACGATGTCGAGCCAGGAGAGGGTGGGAAATGGCACCACACCTGTGTGTCACCAGCACTGTGTCCAGGTGGGTCCTAGGACAGACATTGCTAATCGACTGCTGCACTCTAGTCCCTCAGATCTGTAAGGAGCCTCGGGCATTCGGATCCAGGCAGCCTTCATAACTGGACAAGAGACTGCAGGTGAAAATGAGGCCTGTTGTCATTCTAAGATGACAAGATCTCTCAAGATATTCGCAGGGTTCATGTTTCAGAACTCTTCTAAGGCATCTCAAAGGAAAGACTTTTAGGTAAGGATGGATAATCACAGGAGTTTTGATTAGATGCTCTGGAGAAGGAAGTGCAGTCTTCTAAGTTCTTCAAGAACCCTCTTATTGCTGGGCACAGTGTGGCACGCTGTAATCCCAGCTACTCCGGAGGCTGAGGTAGGAAGATCGCAAGTTCAAAGCCAGCCTCAGCAACTTAGCAAGGCCCTAAGCAACTCAGTGAGATCCTGTCTCTAAATAAGATACAAAATAGGGCTGGGGATGGGGCTCAGTGGTTAAGTGCCCCTGCGTTCAATCTCCTGTACAAAAACAAAACAACAACAAACAAACAAAACAGCCTTCTGCCTAATCCTTGAGTTTATCTTGGTTTTCTTTAGCTGAATTCAAATTAAGGAAACTTCCAAATCAGGTGAATTCTTGTCTACAATTAGATTGTTTAGGGTCTTGAAAAATATCAAATTCCCACGACCCACTGCCCTCTACCCACTCCTTTTACCCCATCCTGGTGTCTTTTCCCAAGGCCCTAGTTGCTCAAACTCTGCCTCTGAAAACAACAGAAAGAACTTCAATGTGAACACAAGGAGAGTACAAAAGTAAAGGTTCAGGCTTCAAGCAGAGAATTTTTTTTTCTTTTTCTTTCTTTCTTTTTTTTTTTTTTTTTTCGGTAAGGGGGATTGAACTCAGGGGCACTCAACCACTGAGCCACATTCCCAGCCCTTTGTATTTTTTATTCAGAGACAGGGTCTCACTAAGTTTCTTAGGGCCTCGATTTTGCTGAGGCTGGCTGTGAACTCAGGATCCTCCTGCCTCAGCCTCCCAAGCAGCTGGGATTACAGGTGGGTATGGCTATGCCTGGCCCATGGGTCTTCATTCTGATTTCTCATTCTCAGCAGTCACCAGACCAAGAATAATTACAGAATCAAATCTACGACTAAATGTTGTCTTTCCCATCAAGTTCATTTTGTATTCATTTGTATTAAAATATGAGCCACTTCTATGTCTGTTCTTATTCAATGCAAGGGGAATTTATTAGAATCTGAAATATTTCACTGAGATTTTCTAAATGGTAGAAAGAATGGAGAGATGATCTACAGTAGTAGAGAAATCAGTGCCACCTGGTGGTGGAGTTTGGAATACTTCCTAGATTTAAAACATTTTAAAATTATTATTATTATTATTATTATTATTATTATTATTATTATTATTACTTTAGAATAATCTGTGCTGGTTTAGTCAATTACCATAAAGCTGTTTTGGTTTGTCTTGTTGGTACTGGTATTGAACCCAGGGGCACTCAACCACTGAGCCACATCCCCAGCCCTATTTTGCATTTTATTTGGAGACAGGGTCTCACTGAGTTGCTTAGTGCTTGCTTTTGATGAGGCTGGCTTTGAACTCGGATCCTCCTGCCTCAGCCTCCCTAGTTGGAGTTGCTGAGATGGCAGGCGTGGTGCCTGGCACCATAAAGTATTTTAAACTCACAGCTGTTTTAGTGAACAGGGAAAGAGTGCATAATAGCCAAGGGTTGGGATGTAGGATTTTAAATCAATAGTACATTATTTTTCCCCCCATGTAAAAGTCTTGTTCCACAGGAACACAGAGCCGAAGCAAATCCATACGTTGGTAAGACCTCCACCAAGAAAAGGTTTTGGTTCAAGATTTAAGATCATAAAGGTAATCTTGTGTCACTCTAGAAGGTGGTCCACCTGGAGAGTGTGTGACTTGGCTGCAGTTGCTACAACGAAGAGTCTATTGAGGTGAAAGCTGAATGTCAGTTGCCTAGGGTGGCAAGGGATGGCATTAGGGGACATCAGATATGTAGAATAATAGCCATCCTCACAGCTACCTTTTATTAGCTTCTCTACTGAAGTTCAGCCTGCAATTTCCAGGTAATTGTCTCTATGAAATGTGTGTGTGTGTGTGTGTGAGAGAGAGAGAGAGAGAGAGAGAGAGAGAGAGAGAGAGAGAGAGCAGGCAGATGGATTTGATAAGAGACCACCACAGTGGTCACAGATCCTCAGATTGCAAACTGGCCTCCTCAGAGGGAAATGCTTCTCCTACTTTGGAAAACCCATCATGTATACTTAGAATCTTGGGCAGATTGACAATTGATGTTTCCTTGCAGTCACTCTTGACCCAGCCTCTGACTGATGAGCATTTTCTTCTTTTTATTTATTTTGTAGCTATGTGTTTAGATCAACTTTTTCAATGCCCTAACTAAAAGAACCCGACCAGAACAACTGTAGAAGAGGAAAAGTTTATTTGGGGGCTCACAGTTTCTGAGGTCTCAGTCCACAGACAGCAGGCTCCATTCCTCAGGGCTCGAGGGGAGGCAGGACATCATAGAGGAAGAGTGTGGTGGAGGGAAGCAGCTCACATGGTGACCAGGAAGCAGAGAGAGACTCCACTCTCCAGAGACAAATAGAGACCCCAAAGCCACGCCCCCAATGCCACCTCCTCCAGCCACACCCACCTGCCTCCAGGCACCACCCAGTTAATCCCATCAGGGATCCATTCACTGTTAGGTTAAGGCTATAACCCATCATTGCCCCTCCAAACCTTCTTTCATTGTCTCACACATGAGCTTTGGGGGACACCTCACATCTGAACCATAACACTACAGAACTGAGTTCCACCAACAGATGCTTGCAAAACCTGCCAAGAGGAGTACATATGATTCCAAAATGGGTGATGAGCCCTCACATGCACCCTGTACTTTCTAGCATTGGGAATATTCATGGTACCCAGACCTGTACTCTGGGGCACAAAGTCCAGGAGAGAGACAATGGTCCCATAAGTCAGGCGTGGTGCTGTACAGACAGTTCTTGACTCGCAAAGAATGTGAAGTAGGACAACCAATGGACACCAGTATACATGGGAGCCCAGGAGGTTTTCCTTTTCCTTGAGTCCAGTTTAGCCAGTGTCCTGGGAATGGCCATGCCTTTGGGAGACAGCCTCTGTAGGTTTAATGAAGGTATTTTCCTGACACACAAAACTCCCTGTGTCTCCTGACCGTGGACCTCTGTCTGGGCCACGGTGCTCAGCCCATACTCTCTGGTTTTTTTTTTTTTTCTTCCCTCTCTCGTAATCTTTTTTTAAGACCACGTTCCTGATCCACGCACGACTAGGTTACCATACCTTTTTATTGTATCTCATTTAGCGACAAATACAAAACAACCTAGATGTCTGACCACTAGAATTTGGTTAAATGCCTTGTGCAATAATATTCAGTGACATAGTGTGGAAAATCACTTGGAAAATTTTTTACAATATTTGGTTAAGCAAAAAATTAAATTGTAAAAGAGTGTGCATGATATTTCCCAAAGGCCACAATGATGAATTTCTGCTTCAGGATGAATCCAGAAATGATATTGGGGTAGTACTAGGAAAAAGGGGAGATCATGCATAAGAGAATCCCAAATACATAACGCACAAATAACAGAATGAAAGACTGAGAAATGTTCACCAAATATCAACTGCAGCTGGGTAAGGTGGCACACACCTATAATCCCAGTGACTTGGGAGGCTGAGGCAGGAGCATCATGAGGAGTTCAAAGCCAGCCTCAGCAAAAACAAGGCCCTGAGTAACTCAGTGAGACCCTGTCTCTAAATAAAATAGAAAAAAGGGCTGGGGATGTGGCTCAGTGTTGAGTGTCCCTGAGTTCAATCCCCAGTACCAAAAAGAAAAAAAAAATAAAAAGGTCAACTATAGTCATCTCTTGATAATTTTGAACATGTGTAATGTAAGAAAACGTTCACATAGAATCTAGCCTCAAGGGCTGGGCTTGTGGCTCAGTGGTAGAGCGCTCGCCTAGCATGCATGAGGCACTGGGTTCGATCCTCACACCACATTAAAAAAAAAATAAAGATATTGTGTTCGGCTAAAACTAAGAAATAAATATTTTTAAAAAATCTAGCCTCAAGACAATCTGATAGATAAAGTATATTCTTTTCTGCAGATGGTACCGGAACAACTATACATCCACATATAAAAACATGAATCTAGTCAATGACTTATGCTTTTCACAAAGATCTACAGTTAAAATTTTAAAATTATAATACTTCTAGAAGTCACCATAGAGAAAATCTAGGTGATGTTGGGTTTGATAACGATTTTTAGACACGACATCAAAAGTACAAATTCAATAAAGTGAAAATTGTAAAAGAGTGTGCATAATATTAAAATTGCAAGCTTCTGGGAAAGGCACTGTCAAGGGAATGAAAAAAAATATTTGTAAAACATATATTCAATCAATATATTTATATATTGGTTTCCACAATATATATAAAGTGATTAAAACTCAACAATAAGAAAATTCTAAAGAAAAACTGTGAAGACACCTAGCCAAAAAAGATATGCAGATGGAAAAAAATAAGTATATCAAAATACATCCAACAGCTTATGTCATTAGAGAATTGAACTTTAAAGCAAGAAAAAGAACTGCATACTGATTTGAATGGCTAAAACGGCAAAATACTAACCATGTCAAATGCTTGTGAGGATGTGGAGCAACAGGAACCGCTCCCACCATTCATTGATGGGAATGCAGAATGGTAAAGCCACTTTGCGAGGGAGTCTGGCAGTTTCTAGCAAAACTAACCCTAGGATGCAGCAATTGCTCTTCTATTTACTTAAGTAACTTCTACCAGCGTTCATGGCAGCTTTATCCATAATTGCATCAAGCTAGAAGAAACAGAAAATGCCCTTCAGCAGTGGAGCAGATGAACAAATCATGGAGCATCCATACAGTGGGATATTAGATGAAAAAAGATGAAGGGGCAGTCCATGCACAGAGGTCATGGGTCAAGGCACAGAGGTCATGAAGGAACCTTGAAGGCATGTGGCTAAGTGAAAGAAGCCAGTTCAAAAGTTTGCAAACTGTATGATTTCAAATACAGGACATTCTAGAAAAGGCAAAACTACAGAGATGATAAAATATCAATGGTTGCCGGGGGGGTTAGTGGGGAGGAAGAAGGGCTGAATAGGGGGAGCACAGGGGGTCTGGGGGTGGTTAGCCTATTCAGTCTGATGCTGTAGTGGTGGCTATATGACGTCTATTGATCATAGATTATAAACCATAGTCTTATAAAACAGAGTGTGAACCGAATGTCAACCACGACTTCAGTCAATGTATCAGTATCAACACTGATTCATCACTTGGAACAAGAATACCACAGGAAGTATTTTAGTCAGCATTTTTTGTAGCTACGACCAAAAGACCCAACAAGAACATTTTTAGTAGAGAAAAGTTTATTGGGGGCTCATGGGTTTACAGGTCTCCGTCCATAGATGGCTGACTATTGCTCTAGGCTCAAGGTAAAGAACAAAGAGGAAGGGTGTGGTGGAGGGAAACAGCTCAGGACAGGGCACCAAGGAGCAGAGAGAGGGCTCTCGTCTCACCAGGGACAAAATCTAAACCCCAAAGGCACACCCCCTGTGACCCACCTCCTCCAGCCACACCCCACCTGCCTACAGTCACCACCCAGCTAACTCCTACCAGGGGATGGAGCATGGATGGTCAGAGCTTCATAGCCCAATCATTCCACCTGTAAACTTTCTTGCATTATCTCAAATATGATCTTTTGGGGGACACCTCACCTCTAAACCATGACACCAAGGCCAGATTTTAATAATAGAGGAGACTGTTTTATGTTTGGGGTGGAGAGATTCTGGAACTCTCTGTACTTTCTATCCTGTTCAGGAGATCAGGGGCCACAGATTGCAGTGCCTTGGGGCCACAGGGAGTGTTTGGGTGGTAGTGTCAATGTGACTTAAAGCAGTAAAACAAAACAAAACAAAAAAAACACACACACACCATTCTTGGATATATATATATATATATATATATATATATATATATATATATATATATANATATATATATATATATATATATATATATATATGATCAATAGACATCATATATCCACCATTACATTATATATGTGTGTGTGTGTGTGTGTGTGTGTGTGTGTATGCAGGAGAAATGCAGGCCCAAGATAATTCTCTTTTTTGGGGGGTAGGGGGGTGCCTGGATTGAACTCAGGGGCACTCAACCACTGAGCCACATCCCCAGCCCTGTTTTTGTACTCTACAGGGCCTCATTGAGTTGCTTAGCACCTTGCTAAGTTGCTGAGGCTGGCTGTGAACGGTGGATCCTCCAGCCTCAGCCTCCCAGGCTGCTAGGATTACAGGCACTCGCCACCCACCTGGCCCAAGATAATGTTGATAAGATGAACCAAAGTCACCCTGAAGAGTGACTTTTGTGGGGCTGGGGATGTGGCTCAAGTGGTAGCGCGCTTGCCTGGCATGTGTGCAGCCCAGGTTCGATCCTCAGCACCACATACAAACAATGATGTTGTGTCCGCCGAGAACTAAAAAATAAACATTAAAAAAAAAAAATTCTCTCTCTCTATCTCTCTCTCTCTCTTTAAAAAAAAAAAAAAAAAGAGTGACTTTTGTGACCAGATCCTGGAACTCTGGAGATAAGGATAGTATGGAATAAGGAATTTATAATTAAGAATCCAATTAGAACCAGTCAGCGTGGGTCAACATGACCTAGGGTTGCCTTGACAATGGGTAATTGAAAGCCTGATGTCATCCTGCTGTCAGTCAAAAGTCAAGAAGTGGACCTGGGTGGAACTCTCTGGAAACTTCTCTGGGATCCCCAATAAAACTGGAGTGCAGGAGAGGTACATGGCCCCTCTCCTCTCTGAGAGGACCCACTATCTCCCTTGAGTGTCCCCTTTTCCCTTTCCTGTCCCTTCAATAAACTCGTTTCTGTTACTCTGAGTGACATGACTGAAATCTCTCTATCAAGAATCGTGGTGTAAAGAGAGGGTCTTCGCAGTGCCTGGGTTTCCTAAGAGGCCCAGCTCTGGAACAATATTAAAGATCACTTTGACTGCTGTCTTGTGGTTGGGTGTGAGGTGTCCCCAAAAGCTCACGGGTGAGACACTGCAAGAAGGTTCAGAGGAGACATGACTGGGTGGTGAGAGCCTTAACCGAACCAGTGAATGAACCCCTGATGGGATTAACTGGGTGGTGGCTGGAGGCAGGTGGGTGTGGCTGGAGGAGGGGGCATTGGGGGCGTGGCTTTGGGGTCTCTATTTGTCTCTCAAGAGTGGGGTCTCTCTCTGCTTCCTGGTCACCATGTGAGCTGCTTCCCTCCACCACACTCTTCCTCTATGATGTCCTGCCTCCCCTCGAGCCCTGAGGAATGGAGCCTGCTGTCTGTGGACTGAGACCTCTGAAACTGTGAGCCCCCAGATAAACTTTTCCTCCTCTACAGTTGTTCTGGTCGGGTCTTTTTAGTCACAGTGGCAATAAATAAATAAATAAATAAATTTAATTAAATTTTAAAAAAACTGACTGAAACATGCTCTGTGTAGAACGTACAGTGGGAAAACCAAGAATCAGACAGAGAAGCTGTGGCTGTGGCTTGGATCTCAGGGGCCGTGGTCCTGATGGGGGGACAGTCAGTAAGGACATGGACAGGAAATACTGCATCTGTCCCGTTCGCCCTACTGGTCTGAAGTACTGTTAAGAACAAAGCACAGCCCGGCCCTGCCTACAATCCCAGTGATTTAGGAGGCTGAGGCAGGAGGATGGGGAGTTCAAAGCCAGCCTCAGCAACTTAGGCCCTAAGCCCCTCAGTGAGACCCTGTCTCCAAATAAGTACCAAAAAGTGGGGCTGGGGATGTGGCTCAGCCATTAAGCACCCCTGGGTTCAATCCCTGGTACAAAAAACAAAAAACAACCATTTTCCAGCAGAGTTACTTCTTTTCTAGACTGTCTCAGTCCATGAAGTACAGACAATCAAACCCTCCCCCTGGCTCTATTTTGGCTTTTCTTCTGCAGTATGAATTACCCCAGAAGCCGTCTTGTGCAGGTCCACCTAACTTCACAGGGTCTCTGGGGAAGGCCCCAGCCTTGGGCTTTGTCGAGGTTTGGGCCATTGTTGAGCGTGCAGAGATAACATGGGCGGGCACCACTTAATGTGCTACAGATGTCTGGGACGGTGACTCAGGCTCCTGGCAGATCTCCAACCCAGGAAAGCTGCAGTTGCAATTCGTATTCTCTGTCTCTATCCCGGAAATGGCGGGGCTGTAATTGCAGAGTTGATAGTGATGTAAATGTGGCCAAACCCAGTGAGTCTGCAGATGCTCCTCATTAGGAGAGCAGTGCCCTGGCTCCTGGGCTGTTCAGGGGCCATCCATTTGCAATCCATTTCAAAGATTCTGTGCACTTGAAGAATGCTCTTTCATATTGTCTAGCTCCATTTCAAAGGTGCCCTCCTGACCTTTAAATAAAAAGGGAATAACCCAATCTCTGTGTTCAACAGAATGTGCCCATAATAACAAGCCCAGATTTTAAAATAATAATAATAATAATAATAGAAAAAAAGTATGGACAGCCCTTTTGAAATGGAATACACTGCTTTCCATTGGACCCCCACTTCCTCTGTCCTCTCCTAATTTTGTGAGCTCACAAGTCAGAAAGCCCTGGATACAAGTTTCAAAAGTGCTGTTTTTTGTTTGTTTGTTTGTTTGTTTGTTTGTTTGTTTGTTTTCTCCATGTAAAAGTCCAAAGCAAAAAAGAGGTTTGTCGAAGGAAATGTATTAACTTTTAGGATCCTAGAGGAAATTGTTCAAGGTCTGCTTAGGATACTGAGTTAGATTTTGTACCATGATCCCAAAGGGAAACAGATGCACAGACGGAACAGTCTGGTTACTTTGCATCAAGATCATTCATAAAAGCCAAGTTCAGGTGGTGGGAATGGAGTAGAGCAATCACCTGGGGTACCTGGGGCTGGAGGTAGCAGAGCCATGCTCACCCCCTGGCCCTTCAGGATGCAGGAAGGAAGACTTTGGAGGAAGCTGGGAGGAAGGAAGAAAGGGAAGGAGGGAGGAAACTGTCCCAGGAAGATGGGAGACTTCCATCCAGGAAGGGGCATTGATTGTTGGGTTGAAGTGATCTTGTAGGACAAAAGCCTGGGGGACCCCTCCCCTGACCTCATCTCCCCCTTCCTCCGCTTGCCAGCTGAGCTGGTTGGTAAATCTCACCCAGCCAGAGCCCCAGGGGGCCCACTGTGTGGTCCACCCAGGCAGCCTCCTGTCTCTCCCTGGGGATGGCAGGCAGGGAGAGAAAGCTGGAAAATGAATCTGGAGAGACCGATTCATACTCTAAAATAAGATATTCAGCCTGGTGCAGGGGCACACGCCTGTAACTCCTGCAGCTTTGGAGGCTGAGGCAGGAGGATCCTGAGCTCAAACCCAGCCTCAGCAACTTAGTGAGGCCCTAAGCCACTCAGGGAGACCCTGTCTCTAAATAAAATACAAAATAGGGCTGGGGATGGGGCTCAGTGGTCGAGTGCCCCTGGGTTCAATCCCTGGCACCCCCACCCCCAAAAATAATATATTCATTTTGAAATGTCGCCTCATTGTCTACCATAGCAACCTCCTCAAACTATTTTATTCAAAATCTTCCTACATGTTAATTGGGTTTTCATTGTTTCATTGTTAGAGCCGCTCTTAAATCATCTCACAGTTAGAGTCCTTTGCTTTTTTTTTTTTTTTATTTTTGGAGACTTCTGCATTTGGTTGGAATCAACCTGAAACAGAAGACATTTACATTTTTCTTTGTGTTTTTTTTCCTAAAAAGAATGTCCATCCATCTTTCCCAAGGGAGCACATATTTGTAAAATAAGTATTGTTCATTCCGATATTTGGAATTTAAAAGTATTTGAAGTTTAAAGAACCGATATTTCCAATTTTTTAAATTCGAGCAGGTTTCTATTCTAAACAAACAAATGAACAAAGAGAACTTCCCCATAAACAAAAAAAGCAGACTTTAACAAGGAGCCCAGTGGCGTGGCCCACTGGGACAGCCTCGGTCTTTACTGTGCTTTATATACAGTCACAAGATGGTTTTGAACATGCTCTGAATATGCAGTAAGTTGAGGACCAGCTTCCTCTGCAAAGTCCAGGTTGAAAGTCTGAAGACCAGATTATGACCAATGATGCCACAAAGGATCAAGGACAGGAGCCCTGCTACTGAGTGGCATGGGGGTTGGGGGTGACTTAGCCTACAAATTCATGAAAGAACAACAGGGGAAATTATCCCACCTGTAGTATCTGTTTTCTCTGAGATTCCTTCACTTTTAAAAATGCATGTATGGGGTTTTTACATCTATGACCCGATTACTGGTACCCAAGTCATAAATATAGATTCATTATTATTATGACAATATTTTCACTTTTTGTAGATAAATGTTTACAAATACCTGGTACAACTAATTGTTTTGCTTTCTAAAAATTAGTTATCATTTTAATCATTCCTTGCAATTGAAAGGTCATATGAGTGCAAAGTATGATAGAATGCATTCTAAATTTCTTTGCCTTTCTTTCTTTTCTTTTCCTTCTTCTTTTTTTTTTTTTTTGTACTAGAGATTGAATCCAGGGGTGCTTAACCACTGAATTACATTCTTAGCCCTTTTTTGTATTTCGTTAGAGACAAGTTCTCCTAAGTTGCTGAGGCTGGCTTTGAACTCGTGATCCTCCTGCCTCAGCCTCCTGAGCTGCTGGGATGGCAGATGTGTGTGACTGCACCCAGCTCTTTGTCTTAGCAATTTTTAAAATTTACCTAAGCATTCAAAATGGGACCCACTGAGATCACTTCAGAAACTTTGTGTGTTTAAAAAGAAAGAAAAAAAAAAAGAAATGCTGTGTCATCCCATTTGGCACTTAGTATATCTTATAAAATTGAGAGACTTCATAATGATATGGATATAAGGATATTCCCTTTGATTTCAGGAAGAATTCTGTAGAGGAAACCATTATTTGGAGAACCATATATTATGCTAAAACTATCAGACTTCAGTTTCCGTGAAGTGATAACTTCCCAGAATTGAGAAAGTTTGACATAATATAATTAACATGTAGTTCAGGGCATAATAAAGTGCTCAATTTCATTTAGATTGTATTGATTTTGTTTTGTATTTATTGAGATGGAGATTCACTATGTTGCTCAGGCTGGCTGCAAATTCCTGGGCTTCAGAGATTCCTTCTGCCTCTGCCTCTTGAGAACTGGGATCCCGAGTATGCACACCACATCAGCTATGTGTTAATCATTCATAAGGATTTTTTTTTTGTACCAGGAAGGGGGATTGAACCCAGGGATGCTTAACCACTGAGACACATCACCAGCCCCATTTATATATATATATATTTTTAGACAGGATCTCACTGAGTTGTTTAGAGCCTCACTAAATTGCTAAGTCTGGCTCTGAACATATGATCCTCCTGCCTCAGCCTCCCAAGCTGCTGGGATTATAGGCATCCACCACCACACCAGGTTCATAAGGGTTTTAAATAGCCATCAATTATCTGTCTCCTTAAAGAATTATCTTCTTAATTAATAATGACACTTTTAAAAATTCTGACTCATGGGTTGATTGTTCAACGGTGTGATTGGGCAATAGTGAAATGTAACCATAGTTGAAAAGCATTTCCATCTCATCGGTGTGGATTAAATTCTAGCATTTCCTCCATGCATTTGGTAGGAGATGGGTGCTGTCTGGACCATTAGAGATGCTCTTGGCCTGAATGACAGGCCACCTCTGTCCCTTCTGAGTGTACTACTGCTGAGTCTACACCCACCTCTCATCTTTTCTTCCAGCTTGAGAATGGAAGGAGCTTCCCCCTCGTTCTGAGTGATAGGGGCTTTTGCCCACTAGGTCGAGGAAGGGCAGAGCTCTCTGAGTATCCATCCAGTGTGGGAGAGGGCTGCTTTGACTTAATTTTGATTTTCAGGTTTTGGTTTCATTTTGCTTTCTTTTGGTCTTTCCCATAAAAGCCAGGTGCCTGCCAACAGTTCAGATAATCCATGGAGTTGGTCCAAATACATGTAAGCTAATCAGAGCTTTGATATAAACGGTTCTCATATCTCATATCCTGACATTGTATTTCCAGAACACAGGTCTTTGAGAACAGTGAGTGTATCTTGATTTTACATGTTAGTGTCCTATTTATTGCATTTGAGGCAAGAAATCTTAGTGACAGGGTGAAAATGTTCTTTTTTAAAAAAATTATACTTATTATATAAAAATATTAAGAGGGAAGGAAAATATGTAGGTCAATCCTCTTCTCACACACACACACACACACACACACGCACACGCACACATACACGCACTCTGCCATGGTTAACTTCTGAGGAAAGGGGGAGATTTTTCCTTACACAAGAAGCATGGGTAGAAAAAGATGACTCCAAGGGACTCTAGAGACCCCAGACCTCAGCATGTCATTCTGTCACTCTCCCTGGACGCATAACAAACACTATGCTGGGGACAGGAGTCCAAGAATCTGTTTGTGGAGGGTTTTTTTGTTTTTGTACTGGGGAGTGAATCCAGGGATACTTGACCACTGAGCCCTCTCCCCAGCTCTATTTTGTATTTTATTTACAGACAGAGTCTCCCTGAGTTGCTTAGGGCCTCGCTTTTGCTGAGGCTGGCTTTGAACTCTCGATCCTCCTGCCTCAGCCTCCCCAGCCGCTGGGATTACAGGTGTGGGCCACTGCACCCGGCTATTCCTGTTTTGTGGCAAATGGAAAGTTCAGGACATCTCATGATGAAGGGAGAAAGAAAACCTACATTGCTACAGCTGTGTGTGTAGCCTGGATCTACGTCAGAGCCCATCAGCTGGTGACCTCTTCATCTCTGGTCAAGGTACCTCCCCTTTAGAGCCACCTCTTCTGAGTCCGTCCTTTGTTTTACCAGTGAGGAATCTGACCCCAGTCAGGTTGCATTTAGGTCACATCCTGTCTCTTGCCTGTGTGCCTCTTAATCATCCTCCTTGCTAGCATGCTTTTCCCTCTGCTTAATCCTATTCATTTCTTTGACTGTCCTAGAGCAGGTATCCTTGATCTTGGCTGGTCTTACAGGAAGAAATGCACCCGTGTCTCCAAGCCAGAATGTGGCGTGATCTTCCCAGTGGATCTCGGTGAACTTCGCTCTCTGCTCCTTCATTTGGTGTGGGTCTTGCTCTTTTCATCTGCTTACTTCATCTGGTTTCAGGGTAACAGGGCATCTGACACTCCGTGCCTAATGGATCTGACAGTTTGAGTTCAAGTTGCAATGCTGCCTACGCCCAGTAGAGGGCGGGAGTGCCTTTCCGATGGAGTCTTGTAGGGAGGGAGGGCGGGAGGGGTGGTTGTAGCTGGTTCTGTCTTCCTCCAGTATTTCCAACAAGTGAGGAATTCTTGCTTCTTTGTTGTTTTAAGGAAATGTCGTCTGGCTGTCCCTTCTATGAGGAAAATTAAAGTTGAAACAGAGGCTCCTTTTACTCTTGCAGGCAACAGAGATCCAATTTGGGAATAGTGGGTAATAACCCTGAGGAATGTGATCAGAGATAACAGATTCCCAAATGTAAACGTGACCTTTAGTTTCATTAATCTCAGCAGAATGTAGAATAGTGTTCAAGGAGTATCTGATGTTCCTGGATTCCAGGTGCTCAAAAATATTGGCCTAGAACCTTCTATGAGGCCCAGATTTAGGGGTTGGGAACTGAGTAGTAACGCAAAGACCACGCCTGCTGTCATGGAGTTCAGGTTCTAAGTGGGGGAGAGAGAAAACCAGCAGCCGAACCAGTGCGTGATAACGGGTTCAGATGGTGATAGCTGCTACGAGGCTGAGGGAGGGGGGTGTTTCAGAGCACTATGGGATGGGAATATGAACCCTGCTCTCTGCAGAGGAAGATGTTGAAGCTGACCTGAAAGAAAGGAAGAAAAAAACCCGGCCATATGAAAACCTGGCAGGAGATCCAGGGTGAGGGGCAGCAAGTCCAAAGGTCCTGGGATAGAAAAAAAAAAAAACCATGCCAGTGAAGTTTGAGTACAGTGTAAAAGAATCTCCTCGTGAGATTGTAGGCAGATTCTCCCAGAAAAAATCCAACTAGGAGGTCAAGGGTGGGTCCTGTGGATCCATATCTTCAGACTTCAGGGAGTAGGATGTCATGCTGTCTGTCCTCCTCCCCCTCCCCTCCTCTCCCTCCCCCTCCTCCTCTCTGTAGTCCTTTGCACTACAATTTTGTCTTCATCTTCCGTATTTTGTGGACATGTGTGGGCTCCATGGTCCCAGGAAGGATGGCAGTGTTCCCTGTATCCCTAGCAACTAGCGCAGCGTGAAAGCTGGGTTCGAGTTCGTTGAACCAAACGCTGGGGTCACAAACCACCAACAGTGTGTTAACTACCCTGGTCCATTTGGACCACTTCTGAGTTGTTCTTTGGGACTTTGTCCAAGGGGTCCAATAATGAATGGCATGGTGCATATTAAACCCTCACTACGTGGGGACACTCTCCTACATGCTTGGCGAGTGGTTTCTCATTTCATCCTCACAAAACCCTGCGAGGGTCCAGTTATCATTATCTCTATTGTGGATGAGAGAAGAGCAAGGACAGATTGAACAACCGTCTCAAAGACACTTGGCCAGAGCACTTTTCCTGAATCCCAAGACGGGGTCAGTGCCCTTCCCAGGCCTCTGTGCGCCCAAGTGATATAGGACAGGTGAGTCTGGACACCTGAGGAGTGTTCAGGAAGCAGTTTTATTTAAGCTGCAGCAATCCAGAGGGGCTCATGCCTAAAATTCTCTGGACCCTAGGTCTGGAAATTCTTTGAAATTTAAAATTTATACCCAGGGTATATGTGTGTGTGTGTGTGGGGGGGGCGTTACATGACAGTGGGTGGGTACATAACAGTTACTCTTTGTCCCATATTTTAGGCTACACAGAGGTCTCACAAGTTTTTAACCAAGAAAACAGAGACAGTATCTTTAGCACAGCAAGAAGCTCGATGGTAGACCTGGCTTTTACAAGAAGCAGAAGCTACAAACCATAGTGAGAGCTCTCTAAAATGATGATCCTGCTGACATCCTTCATAAAGATCTTGTTGACTAGGAGAGACGCTTAATTATAGGAAGGGTCTTTGGGGGGGGACTACTTCACAAGGACCTTATAGCAAAGGCCACTGTCATCATTGCTCCTTTCCCATGAGATCAGGAGAGTCAAAGGCCTGTCACCTTTCATGTCCCTGTGTCTACACTCATGGCACCTATTAGATCCTTGATTAATATTTATCAAATATGAAATATATTCAGACACAAACCCATAAGCCGATTTAGAGGTAAAAAGGAGAACTTCTCAATATATTATGAATAAATAATATGAATTGTGAATAAATTATGACTATGATTATGAATAAATAAAGCAAAGCAATGGAATTGGTGGATGTCACCCATGTCAAAGTCATATGTCATACGATAGAGGTTAAGCAGACTGGTCCTAGAACTGAAGAATCTGAGTTCTGATCTCTTCCTCAGAAGAATTTTAGAGAAATATTTGCCTATCCTAAGCATTGGATTCTCTAATAAATGGATTATATGTAGTGCAGACCTATGATCCCAGTGGCTCGGGAGGCTGAGGCAGGAGAATCACAAGTTCAAAGCCAGCCTCAGTGACTTAGCAAGGCCCTAAGCAACTCAGTAAGACCCTGTCTCTAAATAAAATACAAAAAAAGGGCTGGGGGTGTGGCTCAGTGGTTAAGTGTCCCTGGATTCAATCCCTGTTACCAAAAAAAAAAAAGAAAAAAACATGTCTATGTGTATGTTCCTATAAAGTTGTTGTGACATTAAAATGAAGTAACTGACAGGTTAAAAAAATAAAGTGCTTGGAATAGTGGTTTTTACTTAAGAAACAAGCTGTAGTCTCCACATGGCGACCATCATTGCTCCCCGTCTTTGTGGCTTGGCTGAAGGGTTGATCCTCAGTTGCCCTCTTTCTCGGGTCTGTGTGACTGGATTTGGCTTTGGGGCATTGGAAGTTTAGGACCTGAGTCTCCGCTGTCCTGCGGCCCAGCCTGGTGGGCTCACACCTCCCCTGGCGTGGATCCCTCTCACGTTAGACTTCCTCTAACCAAACTCAAGGGAATGTGGAGCGTGACCTCTTTCTCTGTCTTGCTTGCTCTTGTGGGAGCATGTCCTGACACCAGGCTGGGTTGTGCCCTTCTCAGATGGTGGATTCTTCTATCGCAGCTGCTAGCCTGGGTTCCTGTTTCTAGTTCTGGCTGGGGCCGTTGTCTTCCCACATCAGACCTTTAGGACAACAAGACTCTACTGAGCTCCTTCATATTCCAGAACCCACCGTCCCTTTAACCCACCGGCCACATCACAGGTGTCCCGTACTCTGCCTGCCGGGTCTCTCATTTGAACAGCATGGATCTGGGGTGGGAGGCTGCAGGTAGGAGATGCTTAGAATCCAAGACTGAATGAAGTTCTTTAACTATTACATGCATATAAAAATCACCTGGGAGCTGGCTTTGTTTGTTTGTCTGTTTTGGGGGGGGGGTGTATTGTAGTTTTAAAATTTTGCTTTTGCTTCTTGTTGCTTTTACTGCGTTTGTTGGTGATTTATTTATTTTATGGGTTCTTTTTAGTTATACACGACCCGTCGAATTGTATTCTGACATAATGCAGATTCCTGGGTCTTCACCTTGACATTCAGATTCAGTTCCTGCACCTGGTGCTGAGGAAACTGCATTTCAATTAGCATCTAAGGGGATTACGCTTGCATTTAATTAACACTTTCCCTGGAGCTTCAGATATGAATCAATGTATTTGCAGCCTGACATCTCCACACACTTTGTGACCCAACCTTGATACTCCACGGAAGGAGTTGCTTTGAATTGCAACCTTATAATAAGAGGTAAAATTTTACTTAAGGTCCGGGAAAATCTTTTCTTGCAAAGCAAATCCAGGGGAAGGCTGTTGAGTGAATCATTTGCATAAAACCCATGCTATGACACCTCCACGCCAGGAGGGGGCACCTCATTCAACCATGAGCTCCTTGAAACCAGGCCTTGGGTGTGACTCATCCTGGCACCCCTTGGAGACAATCAAGAAATGGTTCATGAATATGCATTGTGTATTGCTTCTGTTACCATTTAGCACACACTCAACAGCTGAAAACAGCACAGATGTGTTATTTTACAGTTCTAGAGGCCGAGTCCTAAAATCAATATGACTACAGGCTCCTTGTGGAGGCTCTAGGGGAGGTCCATGGCCTTCTCTTTTCCAGCTTCTAGAGGCCACTCAGTCCTTAGCTCATGGCCCCTTCCCTGCATTACCCCAGGCTCTGCTTTTTTTTTTTTTTCTTGTTTTGGGTATTGGGGATTGAACTCAGGGGCACTCGACCACTGAGCCACATCCCCAGCCCTATTTTGTGTTTTACTTAGAGACAGGGTCTCACTGAGTTGCTTAGCACCTTGCTGTTGCTGAAGCTGGGTTTGAACTCATGATCGTCCTGCCTCAGCCTCCCGAGCTGCCGGGATGACAGGTGTACACCACCACATCCATCTAGAATATGGACATCTATAGGAAGCCATTATTCTGTGTATTAATAATGATGACATTTTCAAAAAATATCTAGGGATGAGAACATTTTTCAAGAACAGGAATGGACCATGAGATTAATTAGAACTAAAATGTAATAATTACATACTGTGAACCATGTACCATTTTAGATTTTTCACATAATTATCTCATTTAATCCTCAAAACAGACCCCAAGTTAGGTTGGCTTAGTAGCTTCAATTTATAGATAAAGAAACTGAATTCTAATTAAGAAATTCTCCTAAACTGGCATAGCTAGTCTGTGACTGAGACAGGATGATAATCCAGGCAGTTTAACATCAGAATCATTGAACATATAGTCCTTTAAAAAACACCTCTCCTTGTGATTTTTTTTTTTTTTTTTTTGGTACTGGGGATTGAACTCAGGGGTGCTTAACCACTAAGCCACATTCCCCAGCCCTTTTTAATTTTAAATTTCGAGACAAAGTCTCACTAAATTTCTCAGGGTCTTACTAAGTTGCTGAGGCTGCCTTTGAAGTCACAATCCTCCTGCCTCAGCTTCCCAAGCTGCTGGGATTACAGGAGTGAACCATCATGCCCAGCGACTGGTATTCTTCAAATTAAAATTTCTATAAAAAACATATTTGTCAATTAATTTTTACGATACTAGATTTCAAAAATCTTTTTTTTTTTTTGGTGAAGAAACTAAAATATTTTCTTTATATTTATTTGGCACATGTGTTAAGCTTCTGCTGAGTACCAAGTACTTTGCCAGCACTCATGGTGGAAGAACCCAGTGGAGAAGTGCTGCTCACATTATGGTGGGTTCACCTGGATAAGACGTGGTCATCTGGGGAATGAGACTGTGAATAAGAAAAGTGCTCTCTCCTAGGTAATGACCTCATGGGAGGCTGACCTGAAATGGAATCCCCAAGCCATGTTTTTGGTGTCATGTAGATAATCCGATCAGATTTTCCAAAATAGAGAATTTATTAGCCTCTGAGAATTGGGGTGCAAATTTAATTTTTATGCCTGATCACAGAATACCAGCTTCCTTCCTCCTTGTGGACCCAAACCCTCTACTGTCAGGAGACCCCATCCAAGAGTTGAATCCTTTGCACAGGAGGGCTCCATGTCAAATCAGAATGTACCACCAAAATAAAAAAAAAAAAAAAAGAGCAAGCCCCCTGTTGCTGCATGGTGTCTCCTGAAATTTCCTGTTGGCCAGTCCTGGCTCTCCCAGAGAGATCCCCTTTTCTGTTTGAAGTCCTCCAGCCCCTCTCCTGTCTTTCCCAGCCACTGTGGGGTCACTTGGAACAGCACCCTGTAGCTGTGGGCCTTTGAGGACCTCTTGTGCTGCAGGCCGGAGCTCTTTCATATTCTGGAGGGTGAGTGACCTACCAACAGACCTGGCTTCATGTCTCAGTTCTGCCCCTTATTTTCTCTGCAGTCTTAATCTAGTGTCTTAACCTCTCTGAACATCAATGTCTCTATTTGTAGCAGGGACTGAACTCAGGGGCACTCAACCTCTGAGCCCCATCCCCAGACCTGTTTTATATTTTACTTAGAGACAGGGTCTCACTGAGTTGCTCAGGGTCTCGCTAAGTTGCTGAGGCTGGCTTTGAACTCTTGATGCTCCTGCTTCAGCCTCCTGAACTGCTGGGACTACAGGCATGAGCCACTGTACCCAGATAGAAGTAATTTTTTCTCAAAAATCAAAATATGTCTATCCTCCTTGAACCCTCTACTTACTTTCTGTTACATTAAAAATGAAACCAGTGGTCTTCATCTACAAGATACAATGTTGTCTGGAGCCTGGTTTTTACCTTCAAACTGTGTGGTGTTCTACCCACCCCCCCTTTCCTGGTGCATTAGGGTCCTTGCTCTCCTTGGACCGAGTTCATGCTCTGGCTTGGGTCCTGGGACTTGCTCTCTCCTCCCGGCCTACTTCACCTGTCTGTCTTTATCACTTTGTTCTGACCCTGAATCACCTTCTTAAGAAGCATTCCCGATGACCCTATAAAATAAACCCTATTTCCACGATGGTTCATATTCCCTTACATTTTAGTTATTAGCAATCATTGCTATCCAAGACCATACCTGCTCTGTGTGTGTGTGTGTGTGTGTGTGTGTGTGTGTGTTATTGCTTATTTACTTACCAGCATGTAAACTCCATGAAGGCAGAAGATGCATGGCTACTGTTGAAATCCCAGAAGGCTTCCAGGCACATGAGGAACAATCAATCAATCGTGGAATAAATGAATGGATATGTTTAAGGGCCAGGACTGATTGCTGATCATATTCTCCAAACTAGAGTGTGTGTCCCCTTCTGAGAGTTTGGATATATTTTTTGCCATTCCATCTCTTGGAGACTTTCCTGTCCTCAAGGGTCACCATGGTCTACACTTGGTCGCATGCCCATCCCTTGGTCAGGGGGGAATAAGGGTTCTGTTTTGATCACACCGCAAGGCCGTGTGCAAGAAGGACTTGCTTCCTTCCCTGAAGGAACTTCCTTCCCTGAAGAAAGCTTGGGGTGACCTTAGCAGGAGAAGGAAGGAACCCTAACAGGCCAGAGCGGCTGGGGTGAGGTTCCTCTGACCTCCTCTCAGGGTCAGTGTGAGAACCATGAGATGCTCCCAACAGGCCACTGGGTACATAGGGACTGTGGCTGGGGTTTGGGGTGTGGGCTAATTTCTTGAAAGTTCTGCTGTCTTTTCCAGTATACATAACATGGCATCCTTTTGCAGAATAAGGAATTGGTAGCCTTATGGGGCAGTTGAAAAAAATAGGAATTATTATCAGATTCTTTTCTAAAAAAAAATATTTGCAAAGTCTCACTGAGTTGCATAGGACCTCGATAACTTGATAAGGACTGATTATCCAAGCAAAGGGGCGGCTAATACCTCTAGAGCGCTCCTCTCCCCCCCCCTCCCCCCAACCAGTTGCTAACACCTCCAGGGAATCTTTCCACCCAACACAAGGAGTTGCTAATGAGTACCCCCTGGGCTGCTCTTTCCTGCCCTTGGGCAGGTGTGAAGTGTAGACCTGGGAGGTGGGGAGCAGGAGAAGAAATCTGAGATCTGTAAAAGATACCCCTCCTGCAGGCACCCAGCTCTGGGCCTGGACTTCTCTCCAAGGGAGTCTGCTATCTCTGTTCTGTCTCTTAATAAAACTTGCTTTCTGAGCTTGCCTCTCTATTTCTTGGGTGTTTAATCTTCAACACCAGAGGAATGAGGACCCGATCCTGATTTCCTCATCTGTAAAATAGAGAACAATACCTAATCCATGGGGCTATTGTAGGGATTCATTGGGGAAGGGGGAGTGCTTCTCTATATTCATGTGACCATTTACTTAGCTATTCATGTGACTGTCACAGGCACCCCACTTGGTGCCAGGCACTGTCCAGATATTAAGGACACAGCCCTGCATAGGAAGGTCTTTGCTTTATACAAAGTCCAGATTAGTAGGTACCAGTGAAATGGGTGTGCCCACTAGGTAAGAGCCCTGCCCTTATGGGAAAATCCAGATTAGTAGGTGTCAGTTAAATGTGTGTGGAATTAACAAACAGAAACATTCTTTTGTTAGGCTTTCTGTTCAGCTGAAAAGCAATGCCCACATGTTGACCCTTGATACCTGCAGTCACCTCTTCTGATTATTTCTCACATAAAACTATTCTGCTCAGACTCTTCTAGAACCTTCTATGTGGACTCATTGCCTTCATCAATTAGGAAACTTTTTACATTAATGAGGAGAAGCCTTAAGTATAAAAAGGAAATTTATCACCAGTGCCCAATTGCTTCCACTGTCACTAGGCTCCTGAAGACTCAAGTCCCCTGATGTGAAAAGACAGGAAAATGCTAACAAATGATACCACATCACAGGCATGCTGGAGTTAATACCTGCAGAAGCTTTCTCTCTGGAAGCTCCTATTTATTCTCCATTTATTCCAACCAAGGGTGTGACCATTGGCCTAGAAATGTACTACATACAGCTAAGGGTATGGAAGTTTCCCAAAGAGGAGGGAGTGGAAATCTAAATGAGTCCATCTCCCTGTTCTGTAGGAGTTGCTTGTATCACTGTTGGGCTCTGGGTTAAGAGAGTGTCTCGATCTTCTTCAATATTGGTGATGCTTTAAAAAGCAGGGGGAGATAAGTGGATAGTATGATTTACAGGTTTAGGAGCTCATTGTCAGTCCAAATCGACACTGAAAGCCAACATTTACAATAGGTAAGCAAATCAATGGATAGAGAAGGAAGAAGGCAAACTAGAACTTCTAGCTTCTTAAAAAAAAAAAAAAAATTAGGCTTAGCCTGGCTCAGTGGCACACACCTGTAATCTCAGCCAATCTGGAGGCTGAAGCAGGAGGATTCACAAATTTGAGTCCAGCCTCAGCAATTTTAGCCTGTCTCAAAAGAAAAACAAAAAGGGTTGGGGTTATATCTCAGGGCTTAAATCCTCATTCTCAAAAACAAACAAAAAGTCAGAAAAACATTTCAAATAGATCTATCTGAATTTAAATAAGGGGAAAGTCTATGATCAGGAATTGGAAAAAAAACATTTAGAGGTTAGCTGACTGCAAAGTGAACACGTACCAGCAGAGGGCTGTGGCTTCTCATTCTGCTGTTGGGAGCCGAAGCACAGGATGCAGAGGAGCTGAGGGTTCCACCAGATGATACCACAGCTTGGAAGGTTCTGTGCAACAATCAGAATGTCATAGAAAGATGCAAGCTGTAAGACCCTCTAAGACCAGAGAGGGTTCCATGGGGACTTGAGAGCTATATGTAAAGGTAACAGGGAAGTCCATGCTCCCATCCAAGGGAACCTATCCTTGTAGCGGCTTTGCTATGATTCATTCTGAATTTAGGTGCAGGTCCATGTGAGAAATTTAGTTTTAAATTTGGGTGATTAAAATTTAACACAGGGAGGCCAGGCAAGGTGGCGCACGCCTGTCATCGCAGCACCTCCGGAGGCTGAGACAGGAGGATGGCGAATTCAAAGCCAGCCTTAGCAAGAGTGAGGCCCTCAGCAACTCAGTGAGACCCTGTCTCTAAACAAAACACAGAATAGGGCTGGGGATGGGGCTCAGGGGTTAAGTGTCCCTGAGTTCAATCCCCAGTACCTACCCCCACCCCTCCAAAAAAAAATAACATGGGGAAGTAAAGCTCAAGGGTTTAAACAAGAGGGTCCAAGTTACAGTGTGCTATCAAAAGGATCATTAGGATTATTTCCTGAAAAAAAAGACACTGAAAAAGAAAAGCGTATGAAATGCCATTTTGATCAATTTGAGCAAAGCTTTCATCCAGGGGAAAGAGGACCTGTGTTGATTCAAAGGATATATATATATATGTTCAGAAGATGTGTGTGTGTGTGTGTGTGTGTGAGAGTGTAATTAGATAGCAGCATTCCTTCATTACATTCACTATTGAGCTAAAAAGCATTGCCCACATTTTGACCTTTGCCACCACTTCAGTGTGATGATCTATTAATGGGGACACACCTCCTATTCCGATCATTTCTCACATAAACAAGGTGAACAGATGATTCACGGGAAGCTTTTGATGTTCTGTTCCCTGATTCCGGCCCCCTCCCCCCCTTTTTATTTGCAGCCAGAACTCTTTGCTAATTGAAATGATACTGAAGAGAGTACAATTCATAAATATTTGCATTTAGTAATTATATCGATAAAAGATTTGGGAGACTGAATTATGCTGCATCCATTTTCGTTTCTGCAAAAGAGGCAGAATCTTAATTAGCTTTACTTCTGGTACTCATTAACCCATATGTAATCTCTGATTATGTATTGGACTCAAGTAGAATCTGAATCTTTTCAAGACTTCTTTGATACAAAATGGAAGTTTTTTCCACAAATATTTCTTTTTTTCTTATCTTTTTTAATTTTTAATTTTTTTTATTCTTCTCTCTTTAAAATGCTGGGATTTTTGTTTGTTTTGTTTTGTTTTTTGGTACTGGGGTTGAACCCAGGGGCACTTAACTACTGAGCCCCATCCCCAGCCCTTTGTATTGTGTTTAGAGACAGGGTCTCCCTGAGTTGCTTAGGGCCTCACTAGATTGCTGATGGTGGCCTTGAGCTCACAATTTTCCTGCCTCAGCCTCCCGAGCTGCTGGGATTTCAAATGCTGGTTTTCTTGGGGTGAAAAGAGAACAGGGATATTTATGATCTTAGAAAAACCTAGCTGATCTTTATCACTGTCATTGTAGGACTACAACTGAATCATTTCCAGCCTATAAGGGAAAAGGTTCATATAAGCCAAAGGAGACAGACCATTCTCAGGAACATTCTGTATTTTAATCACCCAAATTTAAAACCTCAGAGGGTGGGGTGTGCATCTTGACACATCTCAACATTACCTGGCAGATCTCTCATTCTCATCTTTTGAGCAAGGATTTCTATATGCTGTTTTCTTTTGTGAGTAGAACAAAGCAAATATAAGATGAGTTCTCTCTTGAGTGGGTGCTCAGCAATCTAGTTTCTAAAGTAGGAGAGGGATAGATAACTTAGATGACACTTAGTTTCACAATCTATTCAAGTGCTACAATGAGCATGGCAGACAGAAACCCAGTACCATTCAGTACACTCTGTGTCTGCTTCCCTACCTACGTACTTTAATTTGCACGCATTATCACATTCATGCCCTACAACATTCGATTTTGAAAATCAGAAACACCTAGTCATAGAATGATCCAGAAACATGCTCTAAGGTCACACAGCTAATATGCAGAGTGAAGATTAAATGAGCTACTGCTGGCAGGTAACAATGACAGTGTCTGGGCACTGTGCTTTATGAATTCTAGCTGGTAGATTACCTGGTGGTGGTGATGGTAATTGTGAGTGCCACTGTCCTTTACAACAACCCTATGAGTCAGCTACCAATTTTAATACCAATATTTATTATTTATTTATTTTAATTAGGTATATAGGACAGCAGAATGCATTTTGAGTCATTGTACACAATTGCAGCAAAACTTTTCATTTCTCTGGTTGTACACGATGTAGAGTCACTCCATATGTGCAGTCATACATGTACCTAGGGTAATGATGTCCATCTCATTCCACCTTCTTTCCTACCCCCATACCCCCCCCTCCCCTTTGCCCAATAAAATTATCTCTATTTTTCCCATGCCCCCCCCACCCCAATTATGGATCAGCATCTGCTTATCAGAGAGAACATTCAGCCTTTGGGTTTTGGGGATTGTCTTACTTTGCTTAGCATGATATTCTCCAACCTCATCCGTTTACCTACAAATGTTATTATTTTATTCTCTTTTAATGCTCAGTAATATTCCATTGTGTATGTAGACCACAGTTTCTTTATCCATTCATCTGTTGAAGGGCACGTGGATTGGCTCCATAGTCTAGCTATTGTGAATTGAGCTGCTATAAACATTGATGTGGCTGCATTACTGTACCATGCTGATTTTAAGTCCTTTGGGTATGGATGAGGAATAGGATAGCTGAGTCAAATGGTGGTTCCATTCCAAGTTTTCTAAGGAATGTTCACATTGCTTTCCATATTGGTTGCACCAATTTGCAGTCCCACCAGCAATGTTTAATACCAAGATTTCAGCAGAGGCCATAGGTTCAGAGAGGGTGTGTGACTTTCCTGAGAATGTCAAACATATAAGTGGCAAAGCAAGCATTCAAATCCATACTTTTCTTTTAGTCTCCCTAGCTCTTGAGAATTTGATTTTTATTTTTTCCAAGGGGCCAGGATACTCACTGACAATTTTCTGCAGGGAGTGACAGTGATCATAATGGTAGTCCAAGGCTAATGTTGAAGTGATGTTCTGGAGAGATTGGGTGATGAGGGTGAAGTACAGTGGAGATTAGAGACGTAGGGTCAGCTTGGAGTTTATTGCATTAATCCTTTTGTGATAAAATTGATGCAGTGAAGCTCTAGATGTTGGTTTGACGTTGAGGGATTTTTAAGGTAGAGATGAGCCTCAGCATTGTTTAGACAGGAGGATTTGTAGAGTTTAGTGACAGGCTGTGGGAAGACATCAAAGAAAGACCTTTCCTGGCCAAGAGCAATTGCAAAGCTAAGGACTCTCTGTGTTTGGTTGGCTGGAATCTGCCTGGTTCAGCAGTGGCTTCCTAGCAGGACATCAAT
This sequence comes from Marmota marmota marmota, assembly GCF_001458135.2. Lineage (NCBI taxonomy): Eukaryota > Metazoa > Chordata > Mammalia > Rodentia > Sciuridae > Marmota > Marmota marmota. The sequence goes on from NW_025999941.1 coordinate 16,198,797, forward strand.
AAATATCTATATAATACATTCATGAGTGACCAGAGATCATTCCAGGCTCCGAGTCTAAGTGTCTTACACCAAGGTAAAGAAAGAGCACAGGAAACATTGGAGGGCAAAAGGAATATAATTTTGCATATGCTGACTTAGAACTCAAAAAATTAATGAAGAGATTCAACTTGCATGTAGGATACCCACATTCTGAGGCAAATCAAGATTCTTAAACAGCTTTACATGGGTAAGAGGTGAAAATTGGATTTGTTAAAAGGGCAGATTTTTATTTATTTGTTTGGTACTAGGGATTGAACCCAGGGGCACCTAATCACTGAGTCACACCCCAGCCCTTTTTATTTTATATTTAGAGATAGGGTCTTGCTGATTTGCTTAGGGCCTCACTAAGTTGCTGAGGCTGGCTTTGAACTAGTGATCGTCCTTCCTCAGCCTCCCAAGCCACTGGGATGACAGGTGTGCGCCACTGTGCCCGGCTCAAAGGGCAGAATTTTAAAAAATAAGTGGGCATAGATGGACTAGAAGAGTGAGCCCAGACCCCAAAGATAGAAGCAAAAATTAGAGAAAGGACAAGAAGTTCTATGAGTATAAAACCAGGGTCACAAAGGAAGGGACATAATTCCAAAAGGAGGCACAGTGTCCAGTTCCACCAGCTGATCCTGAGAGCTCAAATGGAAATGGTCCTTGAATATGGTCAAAGCTATTTATCAAGAGATATTTTTTGGTGGGGGAACTGTTTTACTGATACCACATTTTTCCAAGTCATATTGCAAAGATCTGATGAAACAGTTACGGGGGAAAAATGAAGACCACTCACAGACAGAGGGTCAAAAGAGACTTTAGCCATAGCATTTCTCACAGTTTTGAAGGACATCTTACATTAAAAATGACGTCATTTTCTTTTCACAAAATATTTAGATTACTTTTAATTGGCAAATCATAGTTACATACATTTATGGGATACAATGTGGTGTTTTCATATGTGTACAATATATAATTTAATCACACTAATTAACATATCCATCACTTTGCTAACCCTGACCCTTTTTTATGGTAAGACATTTGAAATTTACTTTGTTAGTTTTTTTGAAACATATGATACAATATTATTATTATTATTATTATTAGTGCTGAGACTTGAACCACTAAGCCACATCACCAAGCCTTTTATATAACTACATATACATATATGTGTGTGTGTATTTTATTTTGAGACAAGGTCTTGCTAAGTGGCTTAGGGACTTGCTAAGTTGCTGAGGCTGGCCCCAAACTTGTGATTCTCTTGCTTCAGCCTCCTGAGTTGCTGGGATTACAGGCGTGCCTCTACACCCAGCACATTAATATTGACTGTGACCTTATTGTACAATAGATCTCAAATTTGTTCCTCCTGTCTCTATGAAAACTTAGATTCTTTGATCAACAAATGCCCCATCCCTCCCTTCCCATGCCCCCCCAGCCTCTGGTAACCCCTTTGTACTGACCGTTAGGACTTTAGCCTTTCCGGTGTCCACATATTATTTGAGATCATGCAGTTTTTTTTTTTTTCTTTCTATGCCTGGCTCCTTTTTCTTAGCATAGTGTTAACTCATCCGTATTGCCACAAGTGACAGGAATTCCTTCTTTTTAAATGCTAAATAATATTGTGTGTATGAGTCCCTGTGTACAGGGATGAATGTATGATGCATGTATATATATATATATATATATATATATATATATATATATATATATACTACATTTTCTTTATCTGTTCATTAACACCTACATTGCTGTTATTGTCAAGGCAAGGAAAAACAAAGCATGCTTATGGTCTCTGTTACGTGCTGAATTGGGTGTCTCTGAAAATTCACATGCTGACCTCCTAACCCTCAGTGCCTCAGAATGTAACTGTTTGGAAGTAAGTTCTTTAAGTCAGTAGGAAGTTAAAATGGGGCCTCGGAGTAGGGATCTACTCCAGTTATGTCTGATGTCCTTATAAGATATCAAGGCCTCCTGGACTGAGGGGGTGTAGGCAGGGAAACAGGTAAAAGGATGATCATCCAAGGGCCAGGGAGACAGGTTTCAGGAAGAACCAACCCTGCCCACACCTGGATCACAGACTTCCTGTCTGCAGAACCGTGAGACAGTGATTTTACCAACAGTGCTAAAGGCAATTTGCTATGCTCAGCCAGTGCAGTCTGCAGGTGGAGGTGGGCCAAGTGTGGAAGGAGGAGTAGCCCTCACAGGGAAAACAGACCTCAGAGAACACATGCGTGTGCAAAAGAAACATAAAGTCAATCAAATCTTATTTGTTTGTTTGTTTATTTAATGTGGTGCTGAGGATCAAACCCAGTGCCTCATACATGCTAGGCAAGCGCTCTACCACTGAGCTGTAACTCCAGCCACTCTTAAAATATTTCAATATTTATCTTTGTTTTTTTCCGGGGAATACCCCAAAGCAATCTTTTGAAATTTGTGACCTGATGTTCAAGCTCCCTAAGAACTAATCTCTTTGTGTTATTTAATGTAACCATGGTGGGGGGTGGGGCCGGGCAGGGGCTGAAGGTAAGGAGCCCAAGGGGGTTCCCCTCCCTGCTGTGTTTTTTTTAAATTTGATTGTAATTGGGATAATCAGCAGTCATCTAGTGCCACACTGTACTTATCTTTAGAAAGCATTTGGAGACGCCTCTTCTTGTCTCTTAATTGTAGTATAGAATTCTGAGTTTGATTTGGGCTGGGGAAGACCAGGAAGAATTTTCTTCTTTCTCACCTATGGAACTCAAAGACTCAGAAACTCAGAAACTTCTTCCTATCGTTTTCTTGTCCCATGATCATTTGTGGAAGAGGGCTGTGAGTGAACCCTTTGAGTTCTAGTCATCGACAGCACAGATCTAAAAGCTAAAATCTAAAAGCTATTTGAGCCTGGCATGGTGATACACGCCAATAATCCCAGTGGCTCGGGAGGCTAAGCCAGGAGGATCGCAGGTTCAAAGTCAGCCTTGGCAATTTAGTGAGGTCCTAATCAACTTAGTGAGACCCTGTCTCAAAATGAAAAATAAAAAAGACTGGGGATGTCACCCAGGGGTTAAGCGTCCCTGGCTTCAATCCCGAGTACACACACAAAAAAAAATCTGTTTGAGTGGCTTCATCCTATCAAGCATTCGCATTCTTTCTGATTTTTGAAAGTCCAGCTAATCAGCAAGTGGCCAGAGAGATGAGGGAGGAACATAAATAAGTGATAAATGGGTTGATGCCTGCAGGACTTGGAGATGTTAATCCCCTTCACCCTCTGAAATCTTCTCTAGGGGAAGCAGTTTTGTGTCTGGTGAAGGCGCCTCCCCCCCAGTCTCACCCAAGATGGGAACAATGATATTTTAAAATAGTTGGCAAGATTTCATTTAGAAAACCAGGCCCCTGAGTGCATTCTGAAAGGATTGGTTCTGTCTGTGTCCAGGATTTCTTTAATCCTTTGATTGTCCTTTAAGTGAATTAAAAAAAAATATATTGACAAGCTGTCTAGTGGACCAACAAAGAATCTACTGGATACTTTCTTTTAATAGAATTTCATAATCTCCCCTCTGCAGAGGTCCAAAGGGCCGAATTTGTGCTCATCCAAAAAAAAAAAAAAAAACAAAAAACATGCTGCTGTTTAACTGTGGCAATTGCACATAGTGGTGTTTTATTTTATATAAGTATAAAATAAGTTTTTAGTTATACATGACAGCAGAGTGTATTTTGACATATTATACATATATGGTGTCTAACTTATTCTAATAAGGATCCCATTCTTGTGGTTGTCCATGATGTGGAGTTTCACTGTGGTGTGTTCATATATGGACATGGGAAAGTTCTGTCCCATTCATTAAACTGACCTTTAGTCTATGATTTATGAACATAGTTGAAAATTTCTAGGCTATGGCAAAACTTCAGGATGGATCTCTTGTGATTTTGTAGAAGAAAAAAAATGTGTCTTCCACCTTCTGGAAATTTTTAGATTATTATTCAGGTCCACCAAAGAAAGCATGGAGGAATTTTATATTTTATACCATCAGGTTGAATTTTGAGTTTATGTGTAAGAGCCTTGTAAAAATTTTGAATATCAAAGGACTCATAGATAAATGTGTGCATTCAGAAGCTCAGGAAACATCACACAAATAAAAATAAAGGGGGAAAAAAGGACCATATCTAACTTTTTCACTAATTATATTTATAGAGCGTAGAACAGTTTCTAGCCCCAAATAAATGCTTAAATGAAAAGTCATGTCAGTGTTATATTTTTTTTTCCTTTCTTTTTCTGTACCAGAAATTGAACCCACAGGACACTGAGCCACACCCCTCCCTTTTTACATTTTATTTTGAGATGGGGTCTTACTATGCTTCTTAAGGCCTTGATAAATTGCTGAGGCTGGCCTCGAACTTGTGATCTTCCTGCCTCAGCCTCCCGGACCATTGGGATTACAGGTGTGCACCACCACTGCCTAGTTTAGTATTGTATTCTTAATATAGTTTTTTTTTTTTTTTGCAAAATCCTGCCTTAGACTAATTTCCCTCCTTATAATTTTCCCTTCGACATCCCATTTTTTTCAAGTGTAACAAACTTAGCTGTGTATAAGCTGGGGAGATGGTTTCATTTTTTTAAAGTTTTCGACAAAATGATTAAAAGAAAATCCAACCCTAAAATTATCTTCACAGAGCTGATAGATCCTGAAACACATCTGCTGTTAACCGGCTTAAATACTTAACAGGGAGCATTTATTTATGACTCATGCTCAACTTAATTACAAGCAGCCCCAAACCAGCAAGGGAGATCTGGAGTTCAAGGCCAGCCTTTGCAACTTATGGAGGCCCTGTCTCTAAATAAAAAATAAAAAGGGCTGGGGATGGGGCTCAGTGGTTAAGCACCCCTGGGTTCAATCCCAATATGAAAGAAAGAGAGAGAGAGAGAAACCCCAAAAGTGTTTTCTAACTAAATATCTCAACAAAATGTGCATCTTATTACCAACTTCTCAGCCAAAGCCTCTCTAAATCTCCAGAGGGTTTAAACAGCCGGAGTTTACAATTCTGGGTTTAAAAGGCAACCTGTGCCTGTGTTAGAAGCCCTGTTAAGGAAAGAAAAAGAAGTTGTATTTTATAATTATCAGGTTTAAGTGAAAGTGACGGCGTGGAAAGAGCTTCAGGACAATAGCAGATCCCAGGAAACTAGTGCCAACCCGTCACCTTAAATGAAATCATGTACTTTGAGTTAAAGTCTTTGTTTTAGTGTACTGTAAAATAAAAGATGAAAAAAATAATTCTTTTTTTTTTTTTTTGGCAAGAAAGTCAACCAGAAAGGATTTGAAGTAAACCAAGCATGATCCATTTTAGAAGTTAAAAAAAAAGAAAACCTTCACAAAGACACAGCACTCCAGAAAATTCAAATCTGTTATTAAATAAAAAGATTAATTACATGGTTTTCATACTTAGCAGAACATTGTGGAGTCGTTATACAAAATGTTCTATGTTTCATTATTTTCCCTCTTGCTGCCAAGTCGAATCTCTAATAAAACAAATATAATGAAAATTAGAGTATAGGAGTCTTGGAATATCTGAATAAATGTGCACATGGTATTTTGTTTTTTAATCACCAGGATATTAAACATTAAACAGCTTGGATCTACTAAGAAATTGCATTGGTTTATAAAGTCAGGATCAGGCTGGGCACAGTGGCACAAGCCTGTCATCCCAGTGGCTCAGGAGGTTGACACAGGAGGATCATGAGTTCAAAGCCAGCCTCAGCAATTTAGCGAGGCCCTCAGCAACTCAGTGAGACCCTGTCTCTAAATAAAACGTAAAAACAGCTGGGGATGTGGCTCAGTTAAGCGCCTCTGGGTTCAATCCTTGGTTTCAAAAATAAATAAATAAATGTCAGAAGTCAAGGTCAAAGAGTTCAAGTAAGAATTTTTTTTTTTTTTCGGAGTTGATCTGTGGATCTATATTGAATTTGTTACAAAGTCATAAAATCAAACATTTTAGAAAGAAAGATGATCAAATATAGTGGAATATTTTCTATAATAGCTCCATATGTATTCTTGCATATAAATCATATCTGTTTTATTATATGAGAGTTAGAATTGATTGGATGCTTACTCTTAATGTGGCAGCATATTTCATAATATGGCTTTAAGTGTCCAAAGTCATAACATGAGATAATAGTAAGTCATACAGTAGGAAAGGTATTCACTTTCAAATTCTTTCACTCTTGAAAATTCTTCATTATGGAGCTTTACAGGCACACCCAAAAGTAGAGACTAGAATGATACACTGTAGTTTGTGGTAGAGTTTGAGGTTCATTGTGTGTGGAAGGCATTCTAGGTGGAGGTGGAGGTTCATTGTGTATGGAAGTCAATCACTCCAGAAACATTTGTTGAAAAGCTACCCTTCCTTTGTTGAATTCTTTTTTGTGACTTCATCAAAAATCAGTTGAACATGTTTGTTTGAGTCTCTTTCTGATTTTTCTGCTCTGTTCCATTATCTATGTGTCTACTCCTTGCCTGTATCACATAATCTTCGTGACTATATAAGCCTTGAAATTGGGTAAACTGATTTAGCCTACGGTCTTCTTCTTTTTCCCCAAAGTTGTTTATTATTCCAGTTCTCTTGCCTTTCTATATCGAATCTTGCTGGGTATTAAGATAGAAATTGTATCAAGTGCACAGATTAGTTTAGAGAAATGATTTCTTACCATGTTGTCTCATCTAATCCATAGGCACCCTATATTTACATGTGTTTAAATTTTTTCTCAGCACATCCTAGCTTTTGGTATGCAAATTTTATATATGTGATCAATTAAAATAAGTACTTCATTTTCTCCAGCAATAGCAAATAGTATTTCCTTTTCAGTTTTATTCCCATGAATACAATACTAATATATAAAAATATCATTATTTTTTTTTGGGGGGAGGGGATAGACTGGGGAACGAATCCAGGGACACTTGACCACTGAGCCACATCCCCAGCCCTATTTTGTATTTTGTTTAGAGACAGGGTCTCACTGAGTTGCTTAGCACTTGGCCATTGCTGAGGCTGGCTTTGAACTCTCGATCCTCCTGCCTCAGCCTCCTGAGCTTCTGGGATTACAGGTGTGGGTCACCACAGCCTGCTAAAAATATCCTTGATTTTTGTATGTATATGTTGTATCCTTGACCTTACTCAACTCTTTTATGATTTTTTGGAGCCTATTTCCTTATGTAGATTCCTTGGGATTTGCTACCCAGAAAATTATGTCTGCAAATAAGGACTGTTGTATTTCTTATATAATAAGGACTGTTTTGTTGTACTTCTCCTTATGTCTTTTATCTATTTATTTAGTTTCCTGGTTTGCACTGGCTGTAACTTTCCATACTATGTTATATAAGAATGGGGAGAGTGGACAGCCTTGATTAGCTCTTGCTATTAGGAGGAAGTGTTCGGTCTTTCATTGTTAAGTATTAATGCTAATTGTGGGCTTTTTAAAGATAAGCTTTGTCAAGATAGTAACCCTCTTCCCATTTTTCTGAAAGTTTTACCATCGAGTAGGTATTGAATTTTGTCTCTTTTTTTAATGCATCAATGTGTATGATGGTTTGATATTTCTTTTTGTAACCCAGTAATGTGGTGGTTCATATTGATTGTATTGAATGATTTTGAAATATTGGATGACTTCTGTATCTCTGAAGAATTCTTGCTCATGATCCTGATCATGTCGTAATAACTCTTATTACATGTTGCTGAAATCTATTTGCTAATATTTTGATAAGGATTATTACAACCATATTCGTGAGTAGTCTATAGTTTCTTTGTACTCATCTGGTTTGGGTATTAGGATAGTATTAACTTCATAAAATAAATTGAGAAATATTCCCTTGTATTTTCTGGAAAAAATGTGCTTACGATTTCCGGAATTCATGCTAACTATTCATTGATATTTGTTAGAATTCTCAAATCAAATCATCTGGGTCTGGAAATTTTGATTGTACTTTCATTTTCATTCAATTCCATGTATTTTTAAAAATTTTCTCTTGAAATTTCCTTTTTTATCATTTATTATTCATATAACAATTTTTTGTTTGTTTCTTCATGTTTAGGAAATTTCCCTGATATATTTGTTATTGATTTCTAGTTTGTCTTCTATGAGATCACAGTATATCCTCTGTATGATTTTATTTCTTTTAAATGTGCTGAGTTTTGTTTTATGCTCCAGGACATGACCTCTCTTGGTACATGTTACACAGAGACTTGTAAAGTAGGTACATTCTACATTGATGGGTAGAGAGTTCTATAAGGTTGATCAGCCTCTGCTGACTGGTGAAGTTGAGTTTTTCTCTATCTTTGGCCATTTCTTTCTAGTGTTCTATCAGTTACTGAAAGAGCTATCTTTATTTCAATTCTGCTGAGCTTTGCTTTAAATAGTTTGTGGCTCTGTTTTGCTTTGTTTTGTTTTGTTTTTGGTGCATACACATCTAGGGCTACTGTGTCAACCGTTGGGTTGACCCTTTTATCATTATATGATGTCCTTCTCTGTTTTGTTAATTTTCTTTTCTCTGAAAACTACGTTATCTCATGTTAATATTTCTAGTCCTCACTTTTGATTGTTGTTTATATGATAAATGGTTTTAATCCTTTTGTTTCCAACATGCCTATGATTTTATTGCTTAAGTAATTTCTTATGATGAGCATATAGTCAGATTTTTAAAATCTATTCTCCTAACCTCTATCTTTTCATTGGTGTATTTATACCATTTACATTTAATGTTATTATTAATATATTTAATTCTACCATTCTTTTTTTGAGATACATATATGTGTGTGTGTGTGTGTGTGTGTGTGTGTGTACACACACACACAGATAGTTGTAGGTGGATACACACTTTTATTGTATTTATTTTTATGTGGTACCAAGGATTGACCAGAGCCTCACACGTGCTAGTGAATGCTCTACCACTGAGCTATAAACCCAGCCCCTGCTTAAACATCTTTTAAAATTCCATGTTCCATGTTGATTTATCTCGAATGCTCTTGAGTATATAAGTTTGTATATCTCTTATGGGTTCCTCCAGGTATGTGTGTGTATTTATTTATAAAATGTCAACATTTTATACTTTTAAATGAAGTGTAGAAAACTTACCTCCATTTGCCTCCCTTTTCCTCACTGTTTTATAATATGACTGTCTTAAATATTTCCTCTCAAAATGTTGAGAACTACACCAGACGATGGAATATCTCTCTATGATTATGTTTAACCATCAAACATAATTTAGAAAATTCAAGAGGAAACGTAAAATGCAATGTTCATCCAGATGTTTTAGCTTCCCATCATTTTTGCTTTGTTCTTTCTACTATAACAACCAAGATGTTTTGAGGTTCCTCTTATCATTCCTTATATCTAGAGGGTTCCTAGACATAAGGAAATGATAAACAAATGGCCTGGGGTAGGCCGGCTGGTTTTATTTATTTCCCCTTCCAGGTACAGAATTCGGGGCTTCAGTTCTCTTCTTTCACATTTGTAAAAAAAAAAAAAAAAAAAGCATTAGCCTCTATGACTCAAAATGAGAAGTTCACTGTTATTCGAATCAATCAATCTTCCTTCCTTCCTTCCTTCCTTCCTTCCTTCCTTCCTTCCTTCCTTCTTATAAGCCAAATTGTCATTTCTCTTTCCCTGCTTTTTTGTGTTTCTTGCTAAATTGGGGGAAATTTCAGTCATAGTGTTTTACAATGTTCTTTCTTCCCATGGTCTCCACAGACATGACTGCTAGTTCTTTTATTATAACCCCACAAATGCTTTAGACTCTTTATGTGTATTGTTCCGATTGGGTCACTTCTATTGTTTCCTTTTCAAGTTCACTTTTTCTTGTTTCTCTCTTCTTCCATTCTACTGTTGAGCCCCACTATTTCTTTTTTAGCCAGTTATTTTATTTTTCAGCTCACAGTTTCTGTTTAGTTCATGTTTATATCTTCTGTTTCCTTGTTGAGTCTTTCTGTCATTTTGCTGAGACTTTCTACTTTTTCCATTTATTTCAAGCCTGTTGGTAATTCCTCACTGGCATTTTATTCCTATATAATTCTTGTTAGATGATTCTAACTTTTTTTTTTATCTTGGATCTTGGATTCAAGTCTTGGATCTAATGATTGTTTTTTTTTTCCAATCATTTTCAATTTGGGATTTTCTTGGTTCTTAGTATGACAAGTGATGGTTTCATGGAGATTTGTGCTTTGGGGGATTTATGTGGTGAGAATCTGCGTGTTATCTAAACTTTCCATGTAACCGGCTTCCTGATCATTATTGCCAGTGGGAGCAGAGGTCCAGGTTACCCACCCAGCCTCCTGATACCTGAGGAGAGACAGTATACATGATAGTGTGGGTGGTAACAAGGGTGAAGAAGATGGTGTGACTAGGGCTACAGTCCTAGAACATTTTATTGCAGCACTGTGAAGGCAGGACCTGTGTTTCTCCTATTTATTGCTGCATTCCCTCCCAGCACCTAGTAGAAAATATGGCACAGAGTAATTGTTCAATAAATATTCCATTAAATTTATTGAAGATATATATATGTATATATATATACATATACATACATATATATATATATATCTTGCAAAAAATGTCATTTTTTTAAACTTCTAAACAGCATCCCTTAATGAGAATCAGTAAGAGAAATTTCTCAGCTCTCTCCTTTCCCCAAAGTCCAGCTATTTGTGACAATATTTTCCTTGACCACAGTACATATGTTTGGTTTCCCTATATCTCAACCACTCTAGTCCTAGCAATCAGTCCTATAATTCCCCAGCCACAGTTAGGCTTTGCTTTGGAAGGGAGTGAAATGTACATACTCACTAAGAGGTATTCCTTCATTGAGGCAGGAGGATACCAAGTTCAAAACCAGCCTCAGCAGTAGCGAGGCGCTAAGCAACTCAGTGAGACCCTGTCTCTAAATAAAATACAAAATAGGGCTGGGTATGGGGACGTGACTCAGTGGTTGAGAGCCCCTGAGTTCAATCCTGGTACTAGAAAAACAACAACAACAAGAACAACAACAAAACCCTCTGGAATGCTCCAGGATTTGGCAAAACTCTTATTTTTTAAGTCTTTGAATCAGTATTTTTAGAAGATATTTAGAGTCCATACTATGTGTTTGGGTCTTTGCTAAGTGTTTTATGTTTATTTTTATTATTAGAATGCCCTGATATTCCTGTGAGTTAGATGCTATTATTATCCTATTTTATAAAACGTAGAGACTGAGGATTAAAAGTGTTAAGAAATTTATCCAAGGAAGCAGAGCTCGGGGTGCTGAAGCTGGATTTCACTTAAGATCCTCCTAAGGAGAAGATTTATTTTTTAAAAAATTGGTTCTTTTTAGTTATACATGACAGTAGAGTCCATTTTGGTAAAATTATACATGCATGCAGTATATCTTATTCTACTTAGGGACTAGTACATGTGGTTGTACATGACGTAGAGATTCACTGTGGTATATTCATATTTGTACATGGAAAATTTATGTCTGATTCTTTCAACTTGTCTTTCCTATTCCTATCCCTCTGCCTTCCCTACATTTCCCTTTGTCTAATCCTCTGACCTTCTATTCTCACTACCCCCGCCACACACACAATGTGTATTAGCATCTACATATCAGAGAAAACATTGGCCCTTTGGTTTGGGGGGATTGGCTTATTTCACTTAACATAATAGTCTCCAGTTCCATCTATTTTCCAGCCAATGTCATTAAGTCATTCTTCTTTATGGGTGAGTAATATTCCATTGTGTATATATACCACAGTTTCTTTATTCATTCACCTGTTGATGAGCATCTAAGTTGGCTCCTTACCTAAGCTATTGAGAATTGGGCATGAATAAACATTGGTGTGGCTCAAGCAGAAGATTTTAATAGGTATTAATATCTGATTTGAAAGGAGCCCTTGACCGCAACCATCCCAAGTACAGCTGTATAGCCGAACACCAACTATGAGTATAGACTTGGGCCATCTAAAACCACTTTCTCAATCTTTGCATGACACTGATACCTCCTGTACAAATGTTTACTTAATATTTACTTGATATTCTTCTTTAAGAAGATAACACTAAAAATAAATATAATGATGAATATAGCATTATTAAATTCAAACTAAATGCAGCGCAGTGCCTGGAAAATGATGAAGATTCTTCCCTACACCAATTTCTCTTCCGCTTTCCCTCTCTTTCCTCCTTCTTCCCACATTTTCTAAGAGGTTACTAAAACTTTTGGAGATATTAGGACATGTCAGCACCAAATGGGAATTTTCTCCTTGATGTAATAAGAAAAATTGAAAAACAACCGAAAAGAGAGTAAAATTTCAATGTTGCCAAAGTCATTTAATATTACTTACATTTATTTTTGGTACCAGAGTTTAAACCCAGGGGCTCTTAACCCGTGAGCCACATCTCGGTCCTTTTTGTATTCTATTCAGAGACAGGGTCTCACTGAGTTGCTCAGTCCTTCACTAAGTTGCTGAGGCTGGCTATGTGCTTGGGATCCTCCTGACTCAGCCTCTGGAGCTGCTGGGATTCCAGGTGTGTGCCACCATGCCCAGTTTATTTAATATTATTTATCACTTCATATCACCTCTATTTTAAGTATGAGCTCTAAAATTTGAGAATCACTGGCTTGGACTCTCTGCGTGTATTTGTGAAAAAAATATACAAGGAATGGACATGAAATTACTCAGGAAACTGAAAAGATCTTTAATAACTCTTGCTTCTGGACTGTAAGAAAGAAACTCATAATGTGGCCATAGCATTAATAGCACCTCTGACTCTTTTCCCTGCAACTACTAATTTAAGTTTTTCCAAACATCATCTTGGAAGTGTTCTCCAATAAGTAGTGGCTGAGGATCAGGGGTCTGTGGTTAGAATTCACCTGAGAACAAGGAGATCCAAATCTCTCTTGTCCTCCTCCTGGGACATGCTGTTTACTTGTTTAACAATAGAAGCTGTCAGTGGCTTTTGATGCAGCATGCACTCTACAGAGAAATACCAATGTGGGTCCAAACCTCCCAGAACTAAAGGTTTTGCAAAGATTATCAAAGCCAAGTGTTAGACCTGTTGTTTTAGTCAGTTTTTAACTGTTGTGACTCAAAGACCTGACCAGAACAACTGTAGAGGAGGAAAAGTTGATTTGGGGGCTCATGGATTCAGAGGTCTCAGTCCATAGACAGCAGGCTCCATCCCTCGGGGCTCGAGGGGAGGCAGGACATCATGGAGGAAGAGTGTGGTGGAGGGAAGCAGCTCACATGGTGATCAGGAAGCAGAGAGAGACTCCACTCTCCAGAGACACATAGAGACCCCAAAGCCACCCCCCAATGCCCCCTCCTCCAGCCACACCCACCTCCTCTAGCCACCACCCAGTTAATCCCATCAGGGATCCATTCACTGGTTGGGTTAAGGCTCTCATCACCCAGTCATGTCTCCTCTGGACCTTCTTGCACGGTCTCACACAGGAGCTTTTGGGGGACACCTTACATCCCAACCACAGCACCTGTCAGGACTTTCCTAGAAAGGGCTCAGGTTTATTTTGGACACTGTGAGTAGCTCCACTTTTGCTCATCTTGGACTTCACTTTGGCCATCCTGTACTGGGTCCCAATAATCCTTCAGGTTCTGTGATGAGTGCTCATTATTCCCAGAGCCCACAGCTTACCTCTACAGAGTGCTGACTACAAACAAGGCTCCGTGGTCGACCGCTTTACCTACGAGGGCAGCCATCTGTTGAATAACCCTTATTTTGTATACGGGAAGTAAAGGCCCAGCAAATATGCATGGCACATGGTTAGTTGGAATTGGAAAACTCTGTTCCAAATGACCCCAGAAACGCTGCTGTGTGACTGAGCCTCGTTGCCTTACCTCAAACACAAGGACAGAAACTTCTACCCTGCAGGAGTCCCCGTGTTCTGTTGCCGCCCGCCACCTTGGAAGGCCTGGGGCAGGGCTAAGTTCTCGAGTAATGACAAGGTGTCTGCCTTCCTTGTTAACAAGCTTTGTTTGAACCGTTCAGATGGTGTCTGGAATGTTCCTGAGACCTGCTTTGTGTTTGTTTAATTATAATATAGTCTGGCACTTTGACATTTAATTTTCTTGTTTGGTTGTAATTATCTTCCATGAGCGTAAGAGCAGAGTTGGATTATATTTTTACTTCCTTCCTTCCTTTCTTTCTTCCCCTCCCCACAATGTGCAAATCTGACTCTGACTCATTGTGTTTGGATCAGCCTCAGTCCTGGGGAAATGATCTCGGATCAGCTTTCGGGGCTCTGGCTGTGCTACTGACTCAGGTCATCCTGGGGGGCAGCTGATTGTGCACCCCTCAGAGTGGAACACTGTGGGGTGCTGCTGAAGGTGAGCTGATCAGACTCTGAGATGCACTGTCTACCTCATCGAGCTGATGGTGTGGCTCAGGCCATGGGCGGGGTGCACCAAGACCAGACAGCAAGGTCCTTGCTAAGCGGCCTCAGCTTTTCTTTGAGGATAATTGGGATTTTTTTTTTTTTCCAAAACAAACACCTGCGATTCCTCAAGAATCTTGCTTCTCTGAGGCCAGGTGATATTTAGCATGAGAGTCCTCTCAGGAGAATTGCCATCTCCTTAAATCAAAACTAGCCTTTAAAATATGATGCAGTTTTCAAAAAGCTACACAAATGCCTTCCACTTACACATAGCATTTGTGCATGCCTAAGGATGTCACGGGGTCCCCACAACCCTGTAAGAAAGGGTTTGCTAGGCTGTAGCTCTTCCTATAACCACCTTTGCAAATTTTGCCATATCCTACTATTTTATTTCTGATATTATTTTTGAATCACTCCATTTTATTTAAATCCATGTAAAAGTTTTACTGAATAATTATATTAGAATTCCACGATATTCAGAAGGGAGGGTAAAAATCCGTGAGCTTCCAATGGACTTCACATCTCTTAATTCAGAATTTCCCCCCGGCATATCCACGGGAATGACCCCTAAATGCCTCTGGTCACAGTCCTCTTTGAAGACTTGACCACTCTCTAAAGACAACTTTGGCATCTCTATGAGCCAATGTGGTTGGAATGACTTTGTACTCTCCTGAAAACTTCCTCATCCAAAGGAAGCCAAAGAGCCTTCTTGGAGAACTTGGGTCAACACCCCAAAAGAGCCAGGAGCGGGAAGCAGAGTCGGGCAGAGGAAGAAGAGTTCCAGGGTAGTCACAGAAGACTTCGGCTTGACCCTGGAGGGACTTCTGATGGCAGAGGACCCTTCAGAGCTGTTTCCAGTTGCGAGGAGGGAACTGGGCTTTGGCACCTGCGTCCAGTCATTGAATGTGGGTTGTTCCAGGAAAAGGGAGTGACGTTAGGCAAGGTGCCATCTTCAGCCCAGGTAATCCTGGAAGGAGCTGACAGCTGGGAAAGGTGACCGTCAGTGAGAAGAACGTGCCCTTCATTCCTGAGGACGTGTCTGGATGGGATACTGCAGCATCCTCTACCCTGGGGGTTATGAGCTGAACTTCATTAAATATTTTTTTCCTACACCCAAGCCAAGTGTGGAGGTACTTTTTGAAATGTGACGGCAGAGACTAGCCACATGTGGTCCCAGGAGTTATTAGAGGTATGCCCAGAAATGTAATATTCGACTCTCAAAGCCATTAGTGGATGCCAACTCACACAATGTAATTTCCCAAAAGTAGAAAAAAGAGGGGGTAAGGAAAAGTGGCTTTTCGTATGTTTTAATAAAACAGTCTTGCTGGCCTCTAAAATTAGATCTTCTTAGCCTTTGCAGAGGAAATTGAGAATTTCAGGTACATCTGGGATTTTAATTTTATCAGATTATGATTAGCAAGAGTAAGCGTGGTGGTCTTTGTTGAGTTGCTGTCAGAGAAATTAGGAATAAGAAATATCTTTTGTGGGCCCCTTCTTTGATGCATAGCACCTTATGAAATAGTATATTAAATAAATGGAATTTGAGTTTGGACTCCATTTTAGTCAAATAAACAAAACCTTCCTTAGGCATAAAAATAACCTGAACTCTCTTATGTTGTAAAAAACAAGAGGGGTAAGAGAGAATTGTTGGACTTAATATATATTAACAGGGGGATGGTTCAAAGGATGTGATTAGGTTGGCTCCATTCCAAAGCAGGTGCTCTCAAACCTGGTGATTGATAGCTCTGGGATCACCGCTGCTGAAGTCTAAGCAGAAAGGGGGTCTCTTCTGCCCACTCTGTAGGACGGGACTCTTTGGCTCTGATTGGATCACTTGGGTCACATGCCAACCCTTAAACCAATCGCTGAGGTTGGTGATTGGGCTCTTCTCATTGGCCGGGTGGGTGTTCTGTGCAGAATACCCCCTTCGCTCCTCTGGATGCATGTGGATTGATAATTTGGTGGGGGTGATCCCCCAAAGAAAAATCAACATGCTGCAAACCCCAAACAAAAAAATAAATTGCAATCTGACAAAAACACTGAGTTTCACTATTCTTTTCAAGCCAGGGTGAAAATTCTGCCTCTTCTTCTTTTATCTGCCAAGTTACCTCCATTCTGTTTCCCTGGCTGTTCTCATATACAGAATGGGGCTGGTCATTCTAACCTGGCAGGATTGTTGTAAGGACAGCTGTTCATGGAAACATGAAAGCTTTTGGATCATAGGAAGGTCTCACTAATTAAGAACTATCCTTGTAGTTAATGGCAGGCAGAGTCCCCCCAGATCTCTGCTGGTGAAGTATTGTCTCACTTCAGTCCAGGGATCTATGAAAGCCTTTAAATTGGAGCAAGCATTAATGGCTTCAACCTTTTCACAGGATATTTAATATCGTTCCAACACCATGAAGAGAGAAAAAAAATCACATGATAGCTCAGCATTTTTTTTACCCAGCACATAAATGAGAAACAGGGAAATCATTCTCCCTCTAAAGAGCATGATAAACAAATGGGCTTTGTAGCCTAATTGTGAATCTTAATCAAAAGATGGAACAGAAGTAGGTAGAATTTCCACAGGGGTCTTTCTCTTGAGGGTCCATTTAGCAAATTGGAGTAGCAGAAGAGAACCTCCAAATGGTACCCAGGTGGCCGTTGAATACATCAAAGGCAGGAAAGGATGAATGACTGTGAAATTCAAGTGTGATGGCTTTTGATGTGAGTGACTGAAAGGTTAGAGAAAAAAATGAGACTGTGCACCTAAAAGAAAGGGTCTGGGCTGACCCTTGAAAGAGGATAGGGTGTCATCTCCCATTGCTTCCTGAGGACATGCATCTCATTTGCTGTTGTGGGAACACAAAGCTCCCGCTCTTTGTGAGAGGAGGCACAGCACGCTCAGTTTTATGAGCACACATCTCGGGCATGCATCCTGCTGTGCGAACTTGGACAAAATGCTTTCATGCCCATGACTTCAGGTTCCTCATTCCTTTTATGGGTTTCCAGGCAGGGTCTGGCTCTAGTCCCACAGATTTTTTGTTTGTTTGTTTTTGGTGGTGCTAGGGATTGAACCCAAGATCTTTTATACATGCTAGGAAAGTGCTCTACCTCTGAGCCACATCGTCACATCCTCAGCCCTTTCGTTGTTGGTGGTGGTATTTTGACTCTCTTAAAAATGATTTCAAGCCAGGCGTGGGTGACGGCACATGCCTGTAATCCCAGCAGCTCGGGAGGCTGAGGCAGGAGGATCGTGAGTTCAAAGTCAGCCTCGGCCAAAGTGAGGCCCTAAGCAACTCAGGGAGACCCTGTCTCTAAATAAAATATAAAACAGGGCAGGGGATGGGGCTCAGTGGTCAAGTGCCCTGAGTTCGATCCCTGGTAACTGCACCTCCCCTCAAATGCATTCATCTTCAGGGCCTCTCCCACATTATTCAGGGCCTGGAATGTTCATCTCCAAATTCCTGCTCCTCAGCTGAGACCTCCTCCTTTGAAATGTCTCCATTCCTCTGGGTTCCGTGACATTTCCATAGCTCACTGTACTCCTCCAGAGCCCTCTGTTCATTTTGTGTGTGCTTCTCCTTAATCTATCAGCCCCAAGAGTCTGAGAATCACACCTCCTGTGCTTCTGTTGTATACTCAGAGCTCAGGATAGTGCCAGAATCTAATGAGTCCTCCATGTTTTTTTTTAAATTAATGCATGAATTATCATTCAAGGGGATACACTGGAGTCACAGCAACCCAACTCCTTTCAAATAATTAGCTTTGGGCCTGTTTATGGAGACCGACACGTGGGGATAGCTCTTTCTAGAATTCTGTCTTTATCCAAAGCTCTGGCCAGGTCTGCAGAGGGCCTCATGGATCTCCTATCTCCCACCGGAAATTCCCAGTCCCTCCCTGGGGCCTACCCTCCCTGGGCCACTGCCGCATCTGCCTCACTGTGACATGGGCAGTTTGTAAAACTCGCACTGACGGGTCTCTCTGACTCTATGTTCCAAGGAGGCATTTATTTTGCCTTGCCAAGGACACTTTTATGCGTCCGTCAAGTAATGGGCATCCTCTGAGTATCCATTTTGCATTTCTTTCCAGATGCAGCAATATGGTCTCGCCTTGGTTTAAGGCTAAAAAAATTCTCTTTCTGAAAGTCATTTCTATTACTAGCACTGTTAGCATGCATTGCTGTGTAGTGCACATTTACTGCATGCTGTATACCAAGTTGAGGATACAAACAATAGCCTCTGAATTCCCTAAGAACTCATGTCCCCACATATTATATATGTGTATGTGTATATATATACATAAATGCATATACATGTAATGAGTTAATATATATCATGTATATAATGTTATGCCTATATTTTTTTAGAGAAGAGGGAGAGAGAGAATTTTTTAATATTTATTTTTCAGTTTTCGGTGGACACAACATCTTTATTTTATTTTTATGCGGCGCTGAGGATCGAACCCAGGGCCCCGCGCATGCCAGGCAAGCGCCATACCGCTTGAGCCACATCCCCAGCCCCATGCCTATATTTAAAAAAAAAAAATTTGGTAGTTGTAAATGGACGGAATGCCTTTATCTTATTTATTTTTATACAGTGCTAAGGATCAAACCCAATGCCTCACATGTACTAGGCTAGTGCTGTGTGTATCCAAAGTCTCACGACTAGTAAACAGCAGTCACCAAATAATAACTCAGAAGTGCCTGACTCTAGCACCTTGGGCCCTACTGGCCATGCCCTTTGGAGCCCCTCATCTGAGCTTTCTGTGTATGAGCTCTTCTTATAAGTGACCCTCAACTCCATTAGGACGAGCAACTCTATTGCCTAACAAAAACGCACTATTAATAATTAACATCTGGGCAATGATACATTTATTATGGAAAAGAGAAGACGCGAGAGTCTCAGATGGTACCACACATCCCTCCTTCTTCGAGGGCCTTGCATTAGGATGCTCGGAGTGGAATATTTTAGATTGTCTAATTCCAGGCAGCCAGAGTCATGATTTCAGAAATGGGACTGCTGTGTGTCTTCAGAGACAAAAATCAAATAGTCTCAGGTTACAGCATTGTCCAAACTCCCTCAAATTACTATTTTCCATTCCATATTAGTTCTACCCGAAGGAGGACCAAATACACAAAAGAACCTCTGAAATAAAAGCTATTCGTGACCCTTGGAACAGTAATTGTGTGTGTGTGTGTGTGTGTGTGTTTGTGGAAGTTTGGAAATCTGTTATCTTTCGTGTCCACTTGAGCAACATCTGAGGAATAAAGCTGCATCTTCAAAAGACTGATGGTGAGAATTCGTGAAATAATGTATGTGGCAAGAACTTTGGAAACTGCAAAGAGCTTGACAAACGGACAGCCGAATTATCGTTATTATCTGTGGAATTCAGTTCCAACTCAGCTGCTTGATGGTTCAGTCATAACACCCAGCCCGGGGAAAATGGTCTTTTCTGGAGGGTGGTGATAAAGTAGGCTTCTATTTTCTTGAACTTTTATGTATGCAAGTAACTCGTGTGCCAATATTCTTGGGAAAAACTGTACTAAAATTCACAGGGGAGTCTCCAGTTTTTCTGGATGCACGACCCAATTTCCATCTGCCTGCCTTCCTCAGAGGCAAGCCCTGTCGTGATTGTATTGTGATTTTTCTATACATTTTTATGGTTTTCCATGCATGAGCATGGCTTTGGAAAAACTAAATGGCATGGTTGGGAGTCTTTAGCAGGATATCAATCCAAAGGTACTGTCCTGCAACTTGGAAGTCACTGAAACATATGCATTGAATGTTTACTTGTTTATTTTCTACACATACAGACTACTCCTTGAAAAAGTCACGTGGTATTTCATAGGCTCAAATGCATCAAAATACATTTTACCCCTGCCCCTACTGATGAATTCATGGGCTATTTCCTTTTCTTTTTTTCTGTATTATAGACAAGGCTAAAATAAACAGTCCCTATATATCTCCTCGTGTGTAGTACATGGGAGAGTTATTCTAGCATAAACATTAAGAAGCACAATTATTGGGTCATTGAGTATATAGGTTTTTGATGTAACTACTCAGATTTATTCCTTTCATTATTTTAGGATGTGACTTCTTCTCTACTTTGTCTTGAAACTTTTGTCAAAGTTCTTTGTTTTCTAATTTAAAAAATAATAAAAGGTATTTTATTGCTCTCTCTCGGTGATGGAGAGACTTTTCATTGTTTGTCTACTGAACATTTTCTTATTGATTTATAGGAGTTCTTTACATATCATAGTTATTAATTTTGTCTTTAATATGTGTTACCAATATTTTCTAAGCAGGTATATTTTATATCAGTTTTGCCTGTGAGAATATAATCTCTATAAGGACAGGGTTGTGTTTATTTTAACCAGTACGTTTTTCCTAGTTTATAGCACATAGTAGATACAAACTAAACATTTGGTTAATGATCAGAGGAGCTTTAGAATAGACAAAACTAAATTAAAATCTTAGCTGTTTCCCTTTTCCACATAGGTGATCTTGAACAAGTCTTTTAACTTCTCTTAGCATAGGTCTCCATCACCTATAATATATTTTGTAAATCTATATTCTGCTCACTCTTCCTTAAAAACAACCATTGGAGTCTAACTTTAACCCTGCTCTTATAACCCAGAATTTGATACAAATTAAATCTGTCTTGACTCTGACCAAGGGATTATTACTAGAAAAAACAAGAAAGCTTCTCTCACAATGAGCAACTCCTGGTTTGGTCCCTATAGATAGCATTGAATTAAACTCTAAATGTGATTAGTTCTCTTTTTTTCCCCCCTTTCTTTCTTTAAGATGGCAAAACCTCTTACCTTTTTAGCAAATAACTCAAACCCTTTTTGGGTCAGAGAAGCTTTTCAGCATCCCTCCCATGGCAAGAGAAATGCTCCCTTGACTTCCCTGGGCAGTAAGTATGCTAAATAGCTACAGGCTGCACTGTCAAGATGTAACCAAAAGCTAGAACACTGAGTCTCATTCTGTTCAGATTTATTTCTCCAAAATCATAGTTTGGAGAGACTATAAGTATTTTTTAAAAAGCAAAAATTTTTTAAGCAACCATTCTTTACTATTTTTTTTCAGTGGGCTAGGGATGTTTCTCAGTGATAGAATACTTCTCTAGCATGCGATGAGACCCCGATTTTATACCCAGCAGTACACACTCACTTATTAATGGCAAATGTTAACCACTAAAGTAATTCTGAGTATTTGCACCAGATAAAGGTTTGAATTTGTAAGGTATAGTTTATCTAATAAAAAATCACCAGTATAAGATGATGCATTCACTAAGATATAGTTATTAAGCATCCCACCATATGAAAAAACAGACACTCTTAATCCCACATGTTTTAGGCTTTAACACCCTAAAACAGAACTGCTTCAGGGTCTGGCTACTGATCATCAAACAATTTCAATACTTGAGGGGACAAAACATATCCGGTCCTAGTTTCTGGCCCCAGTTTCCATGTTATTCAGAGTTGCTGGAGTCTGTCTTTTATTGTCCAAACTACAAAGTTATTGGGTATAATACTACCAAATGCAATTTATGTATTTATTCTTATCTCTGTCAAAGTATTTCCTTATAATAAATTCCAAGAAGTTTGAAAATGAGCTTTTTTTTTTTTTGACTGGAGATTGAACTCAGGGGCACCCAACCACTGAACCACCTCCCCAGCCCTATTTTGTATTTGATTTAGAGACAGGGTCTCACTGAGTTGCTTAGGGCCTCGCTAAGTTGCTGAGGCTGGCTTTGAACTCAGATCCTCCTGCCTCAGCCTCTGGAGCCCCTGGGATGACAGGTGTGCACCACCATGAATTTTTGTGTTGAATCCTGTGGATTTTTGTGATGCATCCTTGATTACCAACCACCTGGGACCCTGCTTTCTTATGATTTTTGCATTTCCCCACACTTTAAAAGTATCTTTGTCAGTAAGGTAGAGATAGTGCTCATCCAATGTCCCTCCATAAAGGGTCTTCTACTCTCCATGCTGGGGTGGAGGGCTCCATGCACTACATCAGCCCCCTGCCTCCCCCACATCTGGCTGTGGGACCCAACTGGAACAAGCCATAGGTGAGGCCGAGCGGCCACTTTCTCCTCTTTTGAGAATATGGGGCAAGAAAACTGGGGCTGTGCACTTGAACTCTGAGGTTAGGATCAGGCTTGGGGCAAGTATGGTCTTCCTTAGCTACAAAGAGACCGAGCAGGGCATTCAGAGGAAGAATCATCGAGATGGACCAAAGACACAGAGACGCAGAGAGGACAGAACAAGGGCCCAGCTGGGTGAGGCCTCAGAACTCCTCCCTGATTTTCTAGCTCCAAGATTCTGTTTCTCTCTCCTTCTCCCTCCTGAAACCTGACTTCACATTTTGCCTGGTGATAACTCTGACTCCTTCCAAAATATCCTCTTTTTTTTTCCCCATAAGCCAGTTTGAGTGGGTTACTGTTCCTTGCAACCAAATGGTTGCTGATATGTTAAAGGGTCAGAATAATTTTATTTTTTTGGTACCAGGGATTGAACCCAGGAACACTTAACCACTGAGCCCCATCCCCAGCCCTATTTTATATTTTATTTAGAGACAGGGTCTCACTGAGCTGCTTAGTGCCTCACTAAGTTGCTGAGGCTGGCTTGAACTAGAGATCCACCTGCCTCAGCTTCCCAAGCCCCTGGGATTGCAGGCAGGCACCATCGTGCCTGGCTGAAAATAAGCTTCCTGAGAGTTCTTTTCTAAGCAAATCATCCTGGTGTTTTCCCAGAAGGGTTTGCACACATTTTCGGGGCTGCTGGCAAAATATGTGCTATAATAACAACAGTAACAAAATATTAGCTTTTGTTTACATAGTGGTTGCTGTGTGCCAGGCACTTTATACACATTACCTTATCTGAACCTCACAACAGCCCTGTGCTGTAGGCCCCATAATTATGCCTGTTTCAGATGGAGATGAGGGAATTCAGAGACTCACAGAGGCTATGTAAGTTACATGAGGTAAAACAGTTCACATTTGCTAGAGCTGTCTGCTCATTACATGTGAAATAATAATAACAAATAACAATAATAGATAACAAATACTATGTATTTAAGAATCCCAAGTACTGTGCAAGTATAAATTACATCAGGCATTATCTTTCAATGTACAGCTTTATCACTGTAACCTGATCTTCTTTTATATCATACTTTGAATTTTCTTCTTTTTTCTTTTTATTCTTTTGTACTAGGGATTGAACCCAGGGATACTTAACCCCTGAGCCACATCCCCAGCCCTTTTTAAAAAATATTTTATTTAGAGACAGGGCCTTGCTGAGTTGCTTAAAGTCTCACTAAGTTGCTGAGGCTGGCTTTGAACTCATAATCCTCCTGCCTCAGCCTCGGAGCTGCTGGGATTAGAGGCATGTGCCCCTGCACCCGGCTTCTTCTTTTTTCTTATGTAACAGGTCCAAAGTATTTGCTGACCTTTGAATTCTTTTTTTCCCCTTTTTTGTTAATTGTGACGATGTGCCTCCCTTTTGTTTTACAGCTTCAATTGTTAAAAATCTGGAGACATGTTCAGTCTATCTCAAGTCCAGCTCTTTGTTCTTTCCTTAATCTCTCTTTGCCTCAATTTCTCATGTCTTGAGAGGAAAGGTGAGAATATGCCCGGCATTCCAAGTAGTTCCTGGTCCACACTGAGCAGCCTCTTCCTGCTAGCTGTTATGGAGTAGTAACTCAGTCTCTCTCTCTCTCTCTCTCTCTCTCTCTCTCTCTCTCTCTCTCACACACACACACACACACACACACACACACACACCAGGTGGTTGAACAGAGCACCTACTTCTCATCACCTCCCTGGGGTGATCATTCCTAAGCACTGGGAGGCCCTTTGTGTGACATCAGCTCACAATAATTAACTCTGGAGTTGCTATGTGCTCTCTCTATGAAAGGACCTTGTCATTGTCTGTCACCTCTGTGACTCATTCATACCCACAGGGATCACAAGGCTCCACAAGATCTTCCTTCTTAGAAAAGCTGTTAGCCTGAAAGTGAAATTTCCAGAACTTCCTCTCTGACAGTGCAAGATGTAAAGAATAGAACCCCAGAAAGAAAGTCATCAAGTCACCTCCAAGCAAGTCAATGTCCTGGGTCAGCCGGAGGGAAGGAGGGGAGTCCTTTTCCATCCCTCCTTCCCCAAGACATCCTAGATCCGTGTCCCGCTCAGAAACAGTTGTCAGCTCAGGGATCCCTGCCCTTTCAGCCAGCGTCTTTCGTGCCCAGACTGACAGCCTCCGTTTCTTCACATGGCAAGAACGCTCCTGGGTACGTCTCTGGGCTGCCCGGACTTTTCCTTTGAAAAGATGGAGAGTCAGGTTCTCCCTCCAGCTCAGGGTCCATCAGTACAACCTGACAAAGAGGAGAAGAGTAAAATCTGAACGTTTCATACCTGGGTTTTGTTTTCTTTCCTCTGAGAGCCCTCTGCTTCTAACTTCAGGCTTCTCAAATACTCAGAAAAATAAGAGGGAACAGCCTAAAGCCTGGGCATTCAACACATGGTACTCGGTGTGAGAGGAAAGTCTCAGGAGCCTTCTGGGAGGGAAGGCAGAGGAGACAAGCACGGAGGACAAGTAGTTTGGAGTCGTCTGTCATTACCATTATTTACTGAGACCTGGAGACAACCACCTGCCTTCTCCCCAGAATCCTGGATCCAGAAAATGGAAAAGTTGATTTAACTTAGTAGTTTTAAAACTTAAAAAAAAAAAAACCCATTGGAACTCCTGAAGTCCTTGGTTGGTACCCAGTATATGAAACACATAGAAATCAACATAGAAAGGAGGGGCCCAGAGTTCTACCTGCATAGACACCCCGCTCCTTATTCCTTTGCATCCTTCTCCCTCCCTAATCATTCCTCCATCCCCCTTTCTGGAACTTTCTGAGGCACCTCTGAGAAGCTCTTAGCATCAAAGGATCCGTTACAGACCAATTCCTAAGGCCTCGCTAGTTCTGAAGTCCTGGGATACCAGAATCCAGGTCAATGCTAGGCCATGTGGAATGGTGTCAGAGAAAGACTTGGAATTAGGTAGACAGGTTTCAAACTATGCTCTGCCATCGAAGGAGTCAGTTACCGTTTCTATAAAACCCTCTCATTATCTGGAAAAATGGGGAAGGTGGCAGCTTTCTCAAAAATTGCAATAATCGCCCCTAAAAGAACATTCAAGAACTATTAATTCCCTTTTCTTCGGTGTCCCAAGCACTTTTTTGGGGGGGGGAGGGGAGTACTGGGATTGAACTCAGGGGCACTTGACCACTGAGCCACATCCCCAGTCCTTTTTTAACTTTTATTGACAGACGGGGTCTCACTGAGTTGCTTAGCTCTTTGTTTTTGCTTATGGCTTTGAATTCAGGGTCCTCCTGCCTCAGCCTCTGGAGCCGGTGGGCTGACAGGTGTGCACCTCTGTGCCTAGCCCAAGCATTGTTTTCGAAGAAAATAAAAAGTAACATTGAGACTGGCATTGAAATAGCTAAGCAGATAAATCTTTGGGGGGATATGTAACATA
The DNA here is from genome assembly GCF_001458135.2 of Marmota marmota marmota. Taxonomy (NCBI): domain Eukaryota; kingdom Metazoa; phylum Chordata; class Mammalia; order Rodentia; family Sciuridae; genus Marmota; species Marmota marmota. The sequence goes on from NW_025999941.1 coordinate 16,224,717, forward strand.
CTCATGACATAATGGGAAAAAATGGACAAATGGAATTCCCCAATTGTCCTTGGAGGTGGGTGGAGGAAGGAGAAGCTGGCCCCTATTCTGAGGAGTGTGTGGTAAAGAGGAGGGGTGAAAGTTTTCTTAGGAAACTAAGAAACTAAGTGTATTAGTTAGTTGTTGCTGCGTAAGAGCCAGCACTAAATCTTAGCATTGTTTTCCTTACACGTCTATGGGTGATCATGGATGGTTGTTGATCTTGGTTGAGTCTTCTCATTCCTTCACAGGACAGGCTGGGAACTGGCTCACCAATAGGGCTTTGCTTCCTGTGACTCTCATTTCCAGCAGGCTGGCTTAGTCATTTTTATTCTCATGGAAATGGCCAAAGTTCAAATATTGAGCAAAAAATAGGGGAAGTCTTTTAAGACCCAAGTGAGGAACTGACACACTTGTATTTCCATCTCATTCAGTTGGCCCAAATGAGTTACATATTTCAACACAAAGTCGAGAAGCAAAACTACATCCTTAAGTGAGAGAAACTGCAAATCAAACGGCCAAGACCATGGATGTGTAATTTTCTTACTTGAAAGGGGGTAAAGTGTTGGCACCATAACCTAGTCTACCACAAGCCATATCCCTTTGATCCTTTGCAACAGTCTAAATGTCTGTTTATCTCCAAAATTCATATGTTGAAACCTAATCCTCAGTGTGGTAAGAGGAGGAGGTAGGGCCTTGGAGAAGCAATTAGGTCAAGAGGGCAGAGCCCTCAGCAATGTCCTTATTTTTAAAAAGGTCCCAGAGAGTGGCCTTTCCCTTCCCACCACGTGGGGATGAAGGAAGAAGGTGCCATCTTGGAAGACTGGGCCCTCACCAGACACCAGATCTAACAGCACCTCAATCTTGGGCTTCTCACTCTTTAAAACTTTAGAAATAAATTCTGTTATTTATGAGCTGCTTGGCTTATGGTATTTTGTCATAATAGTCCTGATGATCTAAGAGACACTCACTGTTGTAGGCACTGTGACTCAAGCTGATCTAATCAGATGGTCTCTTCCAGGAACGTGAATCTTAAAGTCCGACATGGTGCATGTCATTCATTCTGGCCATAGGCTCTGAGGAAGCTTTTCCTACCGTGAGATCAGCAACATATTCTTGCTTCCTGGGTGTGGTGGCTCATACCTGGAATCCCAGGGGTTCAGGAGGCTGAGGCAGGAAGATTGTGAGTTCAAAGCCAGCCTCAGCAACTTAGTGAGGCCCAGAGCAACTCAGTGAGACTCTGTCTCTAAATAAAATATTAAAAGTGCTGGGGATGTGGTTCAGTGGTTAAGTGCCCCTGGGTTCAATCCCTGAACAGTCAAGACCAAAGCAAGAGATTTCCTGAGAGAGATCAAGGAGGATCTTTTCAAGATAACCTGGGAAGACACATGCATCACTGTTTCCATTTTTAAGATAGTAAGTTTAGCCCACACTTAATGGGAGGTAACTTGGCTCCATCATTCAAAGGGGGAGGGAATGGCAAAGAATTCTTGGGCCTGTGTTAAAGCCACGACAGGCAGCTACTAGGTCCCTGAATTGAACAAAAGGGGGAGGGTTAATTTCTCACCATAAAATAAGAGTGCTACAGACAAACCAAAGTGGAGAAGACAATGGTCTGACTACCTCACAGGCTACATTCCCAGCTATTTTTCTTCTCATGTAGGTTCATAAAACCTACCATGCCTTGAAGCCTCTAATGCAGACAGATAACGAAAGAGAAATAGAGATGGAATCTGTGTTCTCATAAAGGTATTAGGAAGAAATCTGTGAGAAGAGCTACAGCTGAAATGGCCAAGCAAACGCTGGAAAAGATCCTTGAATGTGCCGATGAGTGGCCTGCAGGTGTGCGTGACCGGAACAGACGGGCCAGGAATCGAATAAATGCTCCATGAGAGCCATCCGATCAAGAGCAGGCGATGGCCATGGTCAATCAGAAATGAGAAGCAAAGCCTGGTGATGGCCTTTATGTCCACTGCCAAGTAGAACTGTGTCAAGGGGAGGTGAACGTGCTCCTGCGATCCCAGCCACCCTCACTGCCTCCCGTGGGGTGGCAGGTGAATCAGCCCAAGGACAAAGAGCACCGCATCATTATCTGCATGCTGGCTCATGTGGGTGGCCGGCGTAGTTCTGAACAGCTTTCATGGAACTTTTTAAAGGATCTTGTGTCTAATCCCAGAGCAGAAAAGTAACCAGGGGACCAGGCTAGTGACAGAACAGAAGTCTTGGATATTCTATCATGAAGAGATGGCAGGTACCTGGGACTTGTGCTCCTGGTGGCAAACACTGGTTGATTGCAGATTCTGTGTTTGCAGAACCTGAATGTGGCCTTGGGAATTCTTATGGGAATAAATAGGGTGCTCCAAAGAGTTTCTACCGAACTCTGTAGAGTTGTTGTATAGGGTGCTCCTTTATGCCATCCCTGGGTTCAGTCTTTTTAAGAGATTAGGACTTCTTAGGAGATAAAGACAGCAGGGGATTTGCCCAATCTGCCACGGCCAACCTAGAGAACAAAGTTACCCCCAGTTTGCTGATCCTAAGAGACACTCGTTGCTCCCTTGAGACAAAGAGCCCCTGCCAATCATCCTTGATTTCATGTATTCAATACTCTATGTCTCTATTGCAGACAAAGGACTCTTAGTTAAGGAGGGGCTCAGAAGAAGGGAGAGGGTGTTTGAGGAAGACCAACTCTCCAGCTCATGGAATGAATCTAAAATAACTTTCCCACCAACATGGTGGCTGGAGGTGACAGAGGCCACCCTGGGTGATGGAGGCCACCCTGGCCATGGTGTGATCTTTAGTGTCATCCTACCCTCTAAACGCCAGCCGTGCTCTGCCAAGAAATGCAGACTGTCCACCAATTGAGAAGACATAAGAAAAGTTTTAGATGATAAAAATCAGAGACTAGAAATCCAAAGTGAATTCTAGTTTCAATCTCAAAGTGTTATTTTTTCATTTATTTTTGGTGCCGGAAATTGAACCCAAGGGGGACTTAACCACTGAGCCATATCCCCAGCCATTTTTTAAATTTTATTTAGAGGCAAGGTCTCACTGAGTTGCTTAGCTCTTTGTTTTTCTGATGGCTTTGAATTCATGGTCCTCCTGACTCAGCCTCCCAAGCCTCTGGGATTACAGGCATGTGCCACTGGACCATTTGGATATAATTATACCTGTATGGAAAATATCTTATTCTAGTTAGGATCCCATTCTTGTGGATGTCCATGGTGGTGGGATTCACTGCGTGGTTTTCATACATGGGAAAATTTTGTCAGATTCATTCAATTGTCTTTCCTTTTCCTATTCCTCCTCCCCTCCCTCCATTCCCCATTGTCTAATCTACTGACTTTCTTATTCTTCCCCTCTACCCATTATCGTGGATTAGTCTCCACATATCAGAGAGAACATTTGGCCTTTGGTTCTTTGGGACTGGCTTAATTTCCTTAGCACAATAGTCTCTAGATCCATCTATTTGCTGGCAAACATCAGAAAGTCATTCCTTCTTCTTTATAGCTGAGTAATATTCCATTGTGCATGCATACTACATTATCTTTATCCATTCATCTGTTGAAGGGCACCTAGGTTGGTTCCATAGCTTAGCTATGGTGAATCGAGCTTCTATAAACATTAATGTGGCTGCATCACTGTAGGATGCTGATTTTAAACCCTTTGGATAAGAAAGCCTTTCAAGAGAAAATATCCTAGAACAGTAAAGCAGATATTCTAGGGGAAAAAAAAATGGCTTCAGATGCAAAACCAGGAAACTCTGGCAGAAGAAAAAATGCAATGTAAACACAATAATAGTTTATCCATACACATGCTTCATTCTCCAGTAACCCCATGCAGTGGGTACACTTGTTGGATTACATTAGCAGACAAGAAAACACAGGTGCCCAGAGGCTAGGCTAACACGCTCAAGGACATGGTGCTGATGGTGTGCAGAGCTGACACACGGAACTGGAGGTTCTGGGGTCAGAGTCCATACTGCTAACCATCATGCTGATGGAAGAAGACAGAGGAGTAGCATCGCCAACGCCCTGGAGGTGGGCAAGAACATGCTGTTGGCACTCTGGAAGACGCTCAGGAGGCATCATGCAGAGGGGACAAAGGAAAGTGTGGTGTGTGATGGCACAGGAGCCAGGACCAGGAAGGACTCATCCAAAGACCATGCTTGGCAGGCTGGGGTCACCCTCGATCAGCCCCAGGTCCTACACTCACAGGAACATCAGCACTCCTGCAACTGACCATAGGCTGGATTCCCGTGGACCTGGCCATGGGAATTGTCAGCTGATCCACTGACAATATTTAGAAAGGTGTTCATAGTCTCTGTCCCACCTCCAATCACCACTCACAGGGAGCACAGAAACACGAAGCCCAGGTGTTTAGGATCCTCGTTGGTTTTATTATTATTATTATTATCATTGTTATTATTATGTTGAAGAAAAGGCAACAGAGCATCAGTTTTTGTATCCTGGAATAGATGGTTTGTCCAGCTGCGGATGCTGCAGAGAGGATGCCGAATGTTAATTAGATGTCAACAGTAATTATGGTGATTATGGCTTCTGAATTGCTATTGGGAATAGCTGGATCCACATCTAGAATGCGATGTGGATGACATTTTAATAGTTTTTTTAAAAGAAAAAGAGAGCAGCTTGTTACCAAGGAAATTACAGTGAATAGGATCATAGTAAAATGGATTTCTTAACAAAGAACCTCAACAATGATAATATTCTCACGTGGGGCATATAATATGTATTGAGGAAAACCATGAAAAAAGTTTTGGTAGATTAGACAAAGGGGCACGAAAGGAAGGGAGGGGGGATAGGAATAGGAAAGACGGTGGAATATATCTAACACAATTTTCCTATGTACACATAGAGGAAAATACCTAAGCAACCCCATCATTGTGTCCACTCACAAGAATGGGGTCCTAATTGGAATAAGATATATTTCATGCTTGTATAATTTTATCAAAATGGATTCTACTATCATGTATAACTAAGAAGTACCAATAAAAAATGTTTGAGACAGATAGTATCCCTTATTTAAAAAGAAATCTATTATCTTAAGATTTAATCTCAAGGTTTTGCAGGCATGGGTTAGGCTACACATATCTTTCTGATTTTCCTTAGACCTGGGACAGACTGCAGTTTTTATAAACCTATCATTTCACTGATGCCTTGATTACATTCTTTTTCATCTACAACGGGGACCTCAGTTACCGCAGTTACCTGTCTGAACATCCTCTTCATAAGACATTTTAATTGAATTCCTTTATTTTTCAAATACAATTCACCATTTGCGGTATCGAGATTTAAGTCAGATATATATCATATTTTTTTATATTGAAGGAACTCTTCTTTTTAATAAAAAAAAATCTCATTTGGTTTTTGAAATAATGTGCTTCTATTATTTAACACATTTCCTTCAAACCTCAGGGGTAAGACAAGAATCTCCTAGACTCTCAAATTGGAATCTTAAAGTCTACAGACAGGAAAGACGCGGTACCAATTCTCCATTGTCTGCCATGTAGATGGATGTACAGTTAGTCATTCGTTCCACAGGTATTTGTTGAGCACTTGATGGAAGTCATCCATCCTGAGAACTGAGTGGGCCCAGGAATCTGCACCACTGTCTGGTGACATTCCAAAGGAACAGGACATGTGTCTGTCAGTATCAGTGGCTCCCGACCTTAGCTACTGCAGTGTGGGTGATCTCTGCCCCTCCCCTTTTCCAGTTGTTCACACAGTGAACAACAAGACAGATTCTGTCTCTGCCCTCCGTCATCCACGAAAAGGCCTTCAGAATTCAACAGGAAATGGTAGGCTATGTGTAGAATGGTCTCACTGAAGAAAGAGAGCAGGCTCTTACCCTCAGAAAGCATGCAACCCAGGTTAGAAGAAATGGTCTCCAGAGAGCCAGAAAGACTGTACAAGATACTGAGATCAAACAAGAACAGATACTAAAGAATGGGGAGCAGCCCTTCCGGAAGGAAGTGCACGTGGTTCCTGGTGACTGAGTCATAAAGGATGGAGGAGGCCAAGCTCAGTGTGGGGATGTAGACAGGCATTCGGTCCAGACCCTGCAGGCCTGTGGACTGTGGTAAAGACAGGATTTTACCTTCAGAGCAATGAAAAGCAGATAAACCGTGTTGAACAAGAGAGTGAGATGATCCGATCAATCCTTGAGAAAGACCCGTGTAGGCTGTGGTTTGGGGAGAACAAGGCTGTGGGCAGGGAGAACACAGAGAAGATGATTGCAAGATTCTGTGCCAGAGATGGCATGGCCTGTGCTAGGGGAGAAAAGAGCCCAAATAGATTAGAAAAGAACATTAAGTAATGAAATCTACAAAACTTTGTTCCCTGTGGTTCCAGGGCTGCTTTACTGGAGAACATTTTGATTTGTACTGACTTGAATAACAACAGCAAGATAGTAACAGCATTCAAAATGATGGCACAGAATGGGTGTTTATGATGAGCACTGAATCAGCACTCCTCACTTTTTTCTTTTTAAAGTTCAAAATTCCTTAATATCTTCAGGATATCATGAAAAAGTGGAGAGCATTTCTTTTAATCTTTAACATGCTCGTAACTGTGGTACAGAGTACATCTCAAATCTTCACGATGACACCATGAAGTAGACATCCTTATGTTATTCTTCCCACCTTAGAAAGAGAAAACAGAGGACCAGAGAGGTTAAACTTCTTGCCCAGATTCATGTTACTAGAACGTGGCAGAATTGGGACCTGGGTACTGGGGCTCTGGCTCCAGAACCTGTTTTGTGTCTCACTGACAACGAAGGTTAGAAAACAATAATGAGGTTACTGTAATAACCAAGTGCTGAGGTGCTGGGTTAAGAATATAACTTTAATTTTTATTATTATGATTGTGGGGTGGACTAGGGATTGAACTCAGGGGCACTTGCCCACCGAGCCACATCCCCAGCCCTATTTATATTTTATTTAGAGACAGGGTCTCACTGAGTTGCTTATGCCTCACTTTTGATGAGGCTGGTTTGAACTCCAGAGCCTCCAGTCTCAGCCTCCAGAGTCACAGGGTTTACAGGTGTGCGTCACTGTGCCCGGCTATTTATTATTATTATTATTATTATTCTCTATGTAATTGTTAGGATTAATAGACCAATATCTCTGTGATTTTCATGTGTCCCTTTGCTTATAGAGAAATTATAGCCTTGGGGCAAGAAAGAGGAAAAAAATAACAGCACAAACATGAACTAGGGGTGCCTACCTTCTCTTCGTCCTGCTGGGTGCTGTATTTTTACTCCTCCCTAGGTGCAGGGTGATGTAATAGATTTAGTCTTCCAAGAAGCCCAGGTAGTAGACAGAACCTGAGACTGAGAAAGGGCTGGCTGTATCTGCAAGGTCATCTAATCAGGACAGGCCAGAGCCCAGCCTGACTCTCTGATCCTCTGAGCCTGTTTTATTATCTCTTTCCAGATCACGCTCTTTCCTCTCTCAGGGAAAAGGAAGACAGAATTATGCAAGGAAGGTCCACCTTCAGGCAGAAAGAAATAAGGATTTGAAAAGAGAGAAAGGCAAAGGAAAACTTTATTAAGCGCAGAATTTGGAGCTGGGCCATCTTACAAACAGGTCTCGTTAGAATAACAGAAGGGGTCTCTTCGCCTCACCTCCTCACTGAGTTCCTGGATAGCAGGAGTGTGTTCTATTAACTTTAGTGGCCCACAATGAACTCCACCACAATTAGTAGTCGGGATCAGAACATTAGTTCCAGCCCAGATATTTTTACTGCTGGTAGAAGTGATTTGGTGCCCTTTGGATTGTCACAGATGGGTCCATGTTGAATAATTGGGACTCAGAGGTATGCTAGCCTGTCTCTGAACTCTCCTAGAATACACAGGACCTTGCACTCAGTCTGCCTATCCGAGCCCCAGGGCCTTATAATTGGAAGACTGAAAATACCTAACAGGTAACAAAGCCCAGGCAGTTTAAATGATTTATTTACTCACTCAGGGTCACACGTGGACCTGGTGGAAAGGCTTCTATGAGGTTATTTCCATTGCATCTTGATTTTCCACAGAGAAATCACATGCACAGGTAACCACTGCAGCAGTGTGAACCACACAGCACTACAGAGTGTTCCAATGCAGCAATGCTGGGTCTAGTTGCTTTCTTTGTCCCTGTGATCAACAGGGGTGCCTAAGTTACAGCAAGCTCTCAGCTAACGTCTGAATGAATAAATGGAGGCCTGCAAAGAGAGGCAGAGTGAGGAGCCATTTATTTCTGTGTGATAAGGGACCATGGAGTCTATGGACGCTGAGCTCAAACTCACTTTGAATCATCTTGGCTCCATGAATGTTCAACAGTTAGCTCTCAGGACTTCAATTTTCTCCTTTATACAATGGAGATAGACTATTATAAAATATTTAAAGTGCTCAAAAGGGCCTGTCGTAACTGCTCCGTAAGCCTTAGTTGTTATTTATCAGCTTGAATAGCCTACAAGGAAAATGCCTTATTTTATATTTTATAATCTGAAATAATCCTCGTCTTTGCTCAAAAAAAGAAAGAAAGAAAGAAAAAATAAAAAGAAAGAAAGATAAAAAGGAAAACACCATAAAGAAATGGTTCCCTTGAAGACTGGATTCAGAGGTGCAATCTAGTCTTTTGGGAAGCAAAATGAAGGTGGGGTGAGTAGAAGGGGTTCTCAGAATTTAGACTATAACCCAGAGTGTCTAGTTTTCTTCCAAGTACACATATTACGCTCTGTCTCTAATGCCACCATGTTCATATCAATGTCCTATTTTTTGAGGAGATTAGAGTATCTATGATTACTTGAAGGAAGTAAGAATGTCCACTAAGGGCTCAGAAAAGATACTGAAGTACTAAAGACATACAAAGGATAGTTTTTTGGTTTTTTTTTTTTTTTTTTTTTTTTTTTGTACCAGGGATTGAACCCAGAGGTTCTTAACCACTGAGCCACATCCCCAGCCTCTTTTCTTTTTTATTTAGAGACAGAATCTCACTGAGTTTCCCAGGGTCTTGCTGAGTTGCTGAGGCTGGCTTTGAACTTGTGATCCTCCCACCTCAGCTTCCAGAGCTGCTGGGATTGCAGGTGTGCACCACTGCACCTGGCCTAAGGGCAGTTTTCTATTGAATGAGACAACAGTATGGCCTCTCAATATGGTGACATGTAGTGCCCACCAAATGGCATTGGAAATCTGTGGACTCTGACTTGGGCAATTCTTTGGTGACTGTATTAATCAGGATTTTTCAGAGAAACAGAACCAAAAATCAATAGGTGGAGAGGTAGATATATGATAGATGTTGGGTAGGTATTAGGTAGATAGCTGATACATAGATAATAAATAGACGATTGAGATAGATTGATAAGGAACTTATGTGGATCGGCTCATGTAATTATGGATGCTAAGGAGCCCCACAACACGTGATCTGTCACCAGATAGCCAGGGAATCCAACAGAGCAACCCTCAAGTCCAAGGTTAAAGGCCTTAGAACCTGGGGGGGCTGCTGGTGCACTCCTGGAATCCCAAAGCCAGAGGACCTCACATATCTAAGGAATTGTGGAAAGTTCACAAGGAACAGTGTGAAGTTCAGGAGAACATCACCTATGGTCATCACTTTACATCTTCATGGGCACAAGACAGCAGAGCCCAGGGACAATGTCAGCAATTAGTCAGCCAGAAGAGCCGACTCCCTGACTGGAGAGTGGGAATCCGAGCGAATGGACGTCCTGCAGCCAGGTATGATGTAAGCCCCTGTCCTTCTGCTTTTACCTCCCATCTGTGATTATGACTCTTCTTCCTTTCAATCAGTCGGAGGCACCAAACGCCTCAAGGAGAACTGGAAATGTAAAGAGAACAAAAGAAATCAAGGTTTAGGAATCAGTGATGTGAAGAGAGAGTTTACATTTGGGGAGTAAATTTTTGCCACACACAGGTCAGGTAGGGCACTCATCACCAGGGTATATAAAGAACTCAGAAAACTTAACACCAAACAACCCAATCAATAGATGGGCCAAGGAGCTGAACAGACACCTCCCAGAAGATGATCTACAATCAATCAACAAATATATGAAAAAATGTTCATCATCTCTTGCAATTAGAGAAATGCAAATAAAAACCACTCTGAGATTTCATGTCACACCACTCAGAAGGGCAGTTATCAAGAATACAAACAACAATAAGTGTTGGCAAAGATGTGGGGAAATAGGTATACTCATACATTGCTGGTGGGACTGCAAATTAGTGCAGCCAATCTGGAAAGCAGTGTAGAGATTCCTTAGAAAATTGGGAATGGAACCACCATTTGACCCAGCTAGCCCTCTCCTCGGTCTATACTCAAAGGACTTAAAAATCAGCATACTACAGGGACACAGCCACATCAGTGTTTATAGCAGCTCAATTCACAATAGCTAAACTGTGTAACCAACCTAGATGCCCTTCAGTAGATGAATGAATAAAGAAACTGTGGTCTATATACACAATGGAATATTACTTGGCATTAAAAGAGAATGAAATTATAGCATTTTACCATCCAGCTAAATGGAGTTGGAGAATATCATGCTAAGTGAAGTTAGCCAATCCCCAAAACCAAAGGCTGAATGTTCTCTCTGATAAGTGGATGTGATCCATAATGTGGGGGGGGGCATGGGGAAAATGGAGGAATTTTGATTGGGCAAAGGGGAGGTAGGGGAGGGGAGGGGTAATGGAGGCAGGATAAATGGTGGAATGAGATGGACATCATTACCCTAGGTACATGTATGACTGCACATATGGTAAGATGCTACTTCATGTAGAACCAGAGAAATGAAAAGTCGTGCTGCAATTGTGTACAATGAACCAAAATGCATTCTGCTGTCATATGTACCTAATTAAAATAATAAGTTTTTTAAAAAGCAAAAAAAAATTATGAGTGTATATATATATATATATATATATATATATATATATATATATATATATCACATAAAATTTTACCTTAATATTTATATATGTATAAAAAATAAATTAAAAAATGAATGAAAGAAAGACCAGTAGTGTAAAGGAAGGAGAATAGCAGGGGCCAAGGGAGGGACAAGTGGGAAGATTAGAACTGAAATCAAATTCAATGCATGTATGATTGGAGGGGGTGTAAGCCAGTTACTATATGTAATTGTAATATTCTAATTTTAAAAAATTAACAATGAAGATCTTGAATTTACATTCATTGAATGGATTCAGCAAGAAATTAATGAATCTCAAAACTACNTATATATATATATATATATATATATATATGTGTGTGTGTGTGTGTGTGTGTGTTTCAATTTAAAAAAAAAGAAATCAATGTTTAGGGGCTGGGGTTGAGGCTCAGTGGTACAGCATTTGCCTAACACGTGTGAAGCAGTGGGTTTGATCCTCAGCACCACATAAAAAAGTAAATATATAAAACAAAGATATGCTGTCCATCTAAAACTACAAATTTTTTTTTAAAATCAACGTTTAGTTTTTCTGAATTCCAAAATATGCATTGAAGTCCACATCAGAAACATGAGCTTTGAAAACCACAACTTTTGATCCATGGGTTTTGTTGAGAGAAGAATGGGCTTTGAGAAAGAGTAGAAGGCTTTGAGGAATGGATGAGGGACAAGAAGAAAGCAAACTGATCATGGATCCCTCCCTACAGAGACAAGACACGGCTCTCCTGGCTTGGTGGGGTAGGAGGGCTTGAGCCCCTGGAGGAGGGTGGTGGGAGCGGCTAAGAGAGAGCTCAAGGAGAGGAAGGGAGGGCCCAGACAGCTTGGAGACTGCAAAGATGCCCCGGTGGGCAGCTGATGGTTATTTTTAGGTGTCAACTGGGCTGCATTAAGGGGTACCCAGAGAGCTCATAAAGCATTATTTATGGATAATGCTTTAACTAACAGGCAATAAGGAATCATTAAATAATTTAATTAATATGCAAAAATTAATAATGCAACAATTTCTGGATATTTTTTGGTTCCAGGGGTGCTTAACCACTGAGCCACCTCCCCACCTCTTTTTATATTTTACTTAGAGACAGGGTTTCACTCAGTTGCTTAGGGCCTCACTAAGTTGCTAAGGCTGACTTTGAACTGTTGATTCTCCTGCCTCAGCCTCCCACAATGCTGGGATCACAGGCGTGTACCAGCACTCCTGGCTCTAAATTTATTTTTGAGGGTATTTCCAGAATGGAAAAGAGCAGTGAATTTGTGCTCTCCCCTTCTTTCCCACTCTCCCTCTCTTATGGAGCTGAGACAATCATTGTCTCCTGTCTTAGACACCAAAACTCTAGGTTACTGGGCTTGTGGCATATCCAACTTGCTTCAATAAGTAAATATGAGTGAAAATGACACAGGTCGCATCCAAAGTAGATGTACTTAGAGCCCATGCATGATTCACCATGTTCTCTTTCCCTGTGCCCAGTGATGTTCTATACAGCAGAGACTCCCTTCACCCACCTCCTAGAATGATGTGATATGGAAGACGACCCCATCCCCCTCCTTTGTAGACATACAACAACAGTGAAGAAAGAAAACTTGTTGTTTCAAGTCATGGAGTTTTGCCTATTAACAGTTTAATCTTGTTCACTCTGATTAATACAGAAATCACTCATTCATGCAATTATTCATCAGTGCGTAATTCCCGACCACCGTGTGCCAGATGTGAACTAGGTACTCTGAGAGGAGAGTCCTGGTATTGGTCTAGCCTCTGATGACTTATCTACCCATTGTGTACTTAAATGATGGTTTTCCATTACCAGCTCAGATAATTGGATTCCAGAGTCTGTCGTCTGAAATATTGCTTTCTACTCTCTCAAACAGATTTCTAGCATGGTTTTTGCAAAGGTTCTAAAAGCCTTTCAAGGTTTGGGTCTGGGTCTATGTCAGGCAGCCTCGTTGGCTGAAGTCCTTCTGAGCTGTCAGTTTAGGTGAAATAGGGTGAGAAAATTGCTGGGGGCTTAGCGTCAAAGAGAGGTTGAGCAGGTTGCCAAAATTTGGGCCACGATTTATGGAATGAGCATGGATCATGTTTTCTGGCCCTTTAGTATCTTTTAAACACCGTTATGGATTTTTCCATGATGAGTTCCCAAAGTGGGAGCCTGAGGACTCACTTCCAGACTCCTTTGCGGCTGGGACATATGCATGTATCTGTGCTTCACCAACATATTCACACACTCCCCAGATTTCAAGGCAGAAACAAGTACTCAGAGGAATAAGGCTTCATGCGACATTTGGTTCACTGGCGACGGGCTGCAGAACCCCGGTTTTGGGGAGGCCCGTAACGGCAGGGGTGGTACCCGGTCCAGAAAGCTCTCGTCCTGAGGGGAGAGCCAGCCACATTCTTCTCATCAGGCGAACTTGGGAACCTGATCTGGGGCATTATTCCTAGAAATCTGGCATTCAGCCCAGTTCTCTAAACCTCTCAGTATCTGAAAGCTCCTTGTATCCTTTAATGAACTAGTTTTCTGCTTCATCAGGCTCAGTCGGTTTCTGCTTCTTCAAGTAAGAACCCGGAGTGATGGTGAGGAAGCTGAGTCAGAAAAGATTCAAGCCTGATTCTCAGAAAAGAGAACAGGAAATGGCTAATCTAAAGGTGGGTGGGTGGGTGGTGGAGAACTGAGAGTCTGGGAGATCTGAGACTGAAAGGGGTAGGAGGTGAGCTTCAGATGGACCTTGAACAAATTGGTGTGGGCAGCAACCTTCTGTTGGGTCCAAGTCCTCCTGGAACTGCTCGTTCAGCCGAGGAACAAATATTTACAGAGCAGTACACCATGCTGGGCTCCATGCTGGGCGATGGGGAGCCGGTGATGGGTAAGCCTTGTGCAGAAAGTCTGGGAAGGCTGGCTGACCATGGTCAAGAGATCACGGTCATGGATCAATATATAATTACAAACTGATAATAAAAGAATTATATTCTAAGTGCATCACATCATCAGGAAAGCCTTCCAGAGGAAGTGATTTTGGAGTTGAAGTCTAAAGGACAAGAAAAAAAATAATAACAGGGTCTAGAAAAGAGAAGAACATTCTAGAACATGCTTGAAAATACAGGCTATGGAGCGAATCTGGTGCATTTGAAAAACTATAAAGCTGATGGAATTGAAGTGAAGGAGGTAGGTCAGAAAGGAGGGAGATGAGGCTACAGAGACACTGTGAAGTCAGGGCAAAGCTTGCAGAATCTCGAAGGCCTGTTAAGGCTTTTAATCTCTTTTCTAAAGTCAAGGAGTTTTAAAGTCTGTGATCACACTGTTAGGCCATGCTGAATATAGTGGTTGGAGTAGGCAAGTGGGATGTATACAAGAAAGAGAATTAGGAGGCCACTGCAATCATCCAGGCAAGAGCAGGTTGCTACATCAGGCCGGATGGTTGGCAGGAGAGATGGAGAAGGGTCGAGTGATTGCAGAGATATTTAGGAAGACAATCAGTGGAACTTCATAATGAGTCAGAGATAGAACGTGGGTGAGTCCGGCTTTTCTGACTTGGACAAGTTATGCAATAACTGCTAGAACCACATCACAAGGGGCAGCCAAAGAGTGAGGATCATGTCTTTAGTCTTGTATTTGCTGACATTGGGATGTCTTTGAAAAATGTTTAGGAAGAGACAGTAAGTAGACACTTGGAAATGAAAGTTGGAAATGCCAGCTGTCTTTGCTTTTTTTTGCTGCTGTGACTAAAAGACCCAACAAGAACAAATTTAGAGGAGGAAAAGTTTACTTAGGGGGCTCACAGTTTCAGGGGTCTCGGTCCATGGACAACAGGCTCCACCCCTCGGGGCTCTAGGGGAGGCAGGACATCATGGAGGAAGAGTGTGGTGGAGGGAAGCAGCTCACATGGTGACCAGGAAGCAGAGAGAGACTCCACTCTCCAGAGACAAATAGAGACCCCAAAGCCACGCCCCCAATGCCCCCTCCTCCAGCCACACCCACCAGCCTCCAGCCACCACCCAGTTAATCCCATCAGGGATTCATTCACTGGTTGAGTTAAGGCTCTCACAACCCAGTCATGTCTCCTCTGAACCTTCTGGCACTGTCCCACACGTGAGCTTCTGGGGGACACCTCCCATCCACACCAGAACACCAGGGTATATTGTATACTGGTGAAGTCTCTCTATTGACCTTAAGAAGCAGGATCTGCTGAAGGTAGAACTGACTGACCCAGACAGATAAACCCAAGTTTAGAACATGCATCCATTTATGCAAATGTAGTTTTACCAAACACGTACTTTGCTCTGAGCATGGGGATACAGAGTCGAGGGGAGCTTATGGTATAATAGAGAAACAAAGGGTCGATATGCAAACAACAAAATGTAAATAATAGAGGACTGTGCTTTTTCCACTATTGGTTTTATTTTTATTAGTAGTAGAGCTTTATAATTATACATAGCAGTTGGCTTCCTCCCAATGAACTCATACATGGATGGAAATTGATTTCGGTTCATGATCCTCCCCCTTCCCTCCCTTTTATCCCTCCCACCTTCCCCCCTCCCCATTCTCCTTCTCCTACTACACTTCCCTTTGCTCATCTGTTAATTTGTATTTGATGTGTTCTTTATGTTATCCCACCCTTCCCTCCCCCTTTTCCTTATGTTTCTGTAGTTTCGGCATATGAGAGAAAACATTCGACTTTGAATCTCTAAGTTTGGCTCATTGCACTTTGCATGACAGTCTCCGTTTCCATCCATTTACTAGCAAATGCCACAATTTAATTCCTTTTTACGGCAGAGTAGAACTCCACTGTGTATACATACCACAACTTCTTAATCCGTTCATCTACTGACAGGCATCTGGGTTGATTCCATGATTTAGCTGTTGTGAATTGGGCTGGTATAATCATTGAGGTGGCTGTGTCCCTAGAGTGTGCAGATTTTAGATCTTTGGGGAAAATACCCAGGAGTGGGACATCTGGGTTATGTGGTGTTTCCATCCCTAGTTCTTTTGAGGAATCTCTGAACTGCTATCCAGAGGGGCTGTTCTAGTCCACAGTCCCACCAACATGGACTAGACTTTTTTTGTTTGTTTTTAAAGGCACCTCTTTAAGGGTCGCTTTTAAGGGCTGAGATATGGGAGTAAATTGGGTTTTAGGAAGGGGAGATGGTCATGCAAAGACTGAGCATCAGGGACAAAGACATTCAAGGAGTCACCAGGGTTAAAAATGACTGGAGCAAGGGGCTGGAGGGTGGGCATGTCAGAAGCTGGGGCTAGAGAATTAGTTAGGAAGCTGGTTTCTGCAATCCTATAAGGCCTTCAATAATGTTAACCTGAAGGTTTTTAGATATCATTGAAGCTTATCATACAAAGGGAGAATGGGATCTAATTGTATTTAGATAGATAATTCTGCTGAAGTCATGGTAGATTCTTTAATAAGGCATCTGAGGAATGTCATTCAAAGTCCAAATTTACGATCTGCATCTTACTGACAGGTGGATTTTGTATTTATTGGTCCTTTGGGGCTCCAAGTATTCCTGTCTTCGTCTTATCTCCTGTGAAGCACAGCCATTGGGAAATCTGACAATTAATGTACTATTGTACTTTATTCTTTTCAGGATTAAATTAGATAACAATCACAAAATGGCCTTTGCTGGCTCACCTGTTGGAAACCACAAAACAGCCTATTTCCTATCACAAAGCAAACATGGAAAAAGATACTGTGAGTCTTCAATATCTCTTTAGTTGATATATATATGATTTCCTATTATA
Source organism: Marmota marmota marmota (assembly GCF_001458135.2). Classification (NCBI taxonomy): domain Eukaryota; kingdom Metazoa; phylum Chordata; class Mammalia; order Rodentia; family Sciuridae; genus Marmota; species Marmota marmota. The sequence goes on from NW_025999941.1 coordinate 16,241,419, forward strand.
TTTTACATATAATAAAATATAGTTTTCATGATATGTCCTATATTATATAATATATATTATATTATTATATATCATATTTCCCAATATTATTTTATAAATTTCATGACTCACCATATTTTGAATGTAGGTGATCTGATTCATAATAGTCTCTTACCCTTTTGTCACAATTTGTCAGAATCTCACAAGGCCAATAGGAATGTTGAAGTAAAAGTTTGGTGTTCTTTTAAGTGATGAGTAAATAATTGAGAACAAATCCTAAAGAGTCCCTGAGGGTTCAGGTAATGGCTTATTTGGGCTACATAAAAAGCAAGTTAGGAAATTAAGTTTTGCTAATTAGACTAAAGCTATTTTACTTCCCTTCATTGACATGGGTGATGAGGAAGAAAAAAAATCGTCAAAAGACCCTTGGAACAAAGAGACCCTCAGATGTCACTGCAATAGAGAATGTTTATGCTAAGCTAGAATTTTACCCCCTCCCTTCCCTGCATTCCCTTTTTCTAATCCAATGAACTCCCATTCTACACCTCCTCCCTTATTCTGTATTAGCATCTGCATCTCAGAGAGAACATTCAGCCTTTGGTTTTTGGAGATTGGCTTATTTCACTTAGCATGATAGTCTCCAGTTCTACCCATTTACTGGCAAATGCCATAATTTCATTCTTTGTTATGGCTGAGTAATATTCCATTGTGTATATGTAACACAGTTTCTTTATCCGTTCCTATGTTAAAGATCCCCCTAGGTTGGTTTCCCAGATTAGCTATTGTGAATTGAGCAACTGTAGACATTGATGTGGCTGCGTCAATGCAGTAGGCTGATTTTAAGTCCTTTGGGTATAAACTGAGGAGTGGGATACCTGGATCAAATGGTGGTTCCATTCCAAGTTTTTTAAGGCATCTCCATACTGCTTTCCATAGTGGTTGCACCAATGTGCGGTCCCACCAGCAAACTAAGAGTGTGTATCTTTTTTCCCCACATCCTCACCAACATTCATTGTTACTTTTATTCTTGATAATTGCCATTCTGACTGGAGTAAGATGAAATCTCAGTGTAGTTTCTTTTTAAAAAATTTGTTTTGTAGGTGTAGATGGATAGAATGACTTTTTTATTTGTTTATTTTTACATAGTGCTAAGGATGGAGCCCAGTTTCCTAGAGATGTTTTTTCCATAAATTTCATGACTTGTGAGATGTTGAACATTTTTTCATGTATTTGTGGACTGGTCGTATTTCCTCTTCTGTGAAGTACCTATTCAGTTCCTTTGTTCATTTATTGATTGGGTTATTTGTACTTTTGGTGTTAAGTTTTTTTTGAGTTCTTTATATATCCTGCAGATTAGTACTGTGGGGTGCAGGTGGAGAAGATTTTCCTCCCATTCTCTCTTCTCATTTAGCCACACTATGGATATGTCTGGCTTATTGAGATTCTGTTACCGTGAGCTATTGTCTCATCCTGTGTTGTTACCTAGAAGGTGACTGGCGGTAGCTGCTGGTGGTGATCGCTACTTGGGCAAAGCGGCCTGGGAAGGAAGATGTCCCTCCAACTCCGTTTTCCATATGCTGCCAGATGCTAGTTTCCCACTGCCCTGAAAAGATGACGGAGGAGTTGCAATGTTAACAAAGGAAGCGATCTTTAAAAGCTAGGAGCTACAGTATCATCAAATAGGACAGTCTTTCCCCATTTATTTTCTTAGTAACAGTCAGAGGTGAGAAAAAAATTCCCCAAAGACTATAAATTTCATATGTATCTGAAATAAAAACAAAGACCTTTAGTGTTTTCTTTTTTCACGCAGTGACTTGGGTGTGTTGATTGACAACCTCTGTTTGGAAGCCAATATTGTGAATAAAATCATGCTTCTTATGTGGGAAGAAAATCAGAGAAAATCTACAGTGGTTTAATAACAGCTTTCTGCTGGCTAGATATCTGAAAGCTTAAAGTGCAGTTGACAGTAATTAGTTTTGTGTTTCTTTTTTTTTCTTAAAAACATAAAACATTAAATATCTTTTTTTTTTTTTTTTTAAAAACCAATACAATAGAGACCCAGCTGACGGATTCCTAACTCAGAGTTTTAATGGGCCATAAGTGGGTCTCCCTAGCCCTGGGTCCCGACTCTGTTGAATTTGAAGAAGTGTAAAAAGGACCAAATCCATTCTTCAAGAGAACAATGATACCTCCCTGCGGTGTCAACCAGGGGGTGTCAACCAGGCTGCAACCAACCTATCCCTGTCTCTTCATGACTGCAATCCAGAAATGTTGTGAACATTCCAATTGATCACAGAAGCTTTTCAGAGCCAAACTTCAATGATGAAAAGATTGGAACGTGTCTGATCTACTAAATATTTTGAATCCATCAAGATCAAATGCACCTGTTACTGTTTTTCCTGAAGCTGCAAGAAAATTTACTTAGAGGTGGTAAACATGTGAATTCTGATGGCCAACTGTCCAAAGAAACTGTGACTTTTTCAGTTTAGGTAGATTCTAATTACAAGCAATATCCTTTGCACACACACTGATATTAATTAGCCACTATGTTTATGCTGAAGTCTTCCTCAAGGGGTACGGGTGTATTTCGAAACATAACCACTTCCTACTTACTCAGCAGCCTGTCCTTTTTCTTAATCTCTAAATGGTGCAAAATTTCCTAAATTGAATATTGTGCCAGAGCAGGCTGTTGCTGGCTTGCAACAGCCAATTGTTCAATTGTTAAATTTTCAAGGATTTTCTAAGCCTGTCGTTGTTAATCCATTTCATTGTTAGAAATTAAATTATATAAACTTACAATTGAATAAGTTCTATTAAAAATCACAAACACTTGAGACTCCCTACTAATTATTGGACTACTATTTATCATCTATGCCCTTGAGGATATTTATGTGCATTGTATCTGTACGGTGACAACATTGTAACTCGATACTAGAACAGGCTCCTTTGAAATTGTCCCTTGCTCCCCGTCCCTATTGCCCTTTCACCCCTTCCCAAATCCTTTCTCCTCCTCCTCCTCCTCCTCCTCCTCCTTCTTCTTCTTTTTTTTTTTTTTTTTTGG
>NW_025999941.1:16244479-16263851 GCF_001458135.2 Marmota marmota marmota
TTTTTTTTTTTTTTTTGGTACCAGGGATTGAATTCAGGGGCACTCAAACACTGAGCCTCATCCCCAGCCCTATTTTGTATTTTATTTAGAGACAGGGTCTCATACAGTTGTTTAGTGCCTTGATTTTGCTGAGGCTGGCTTTGAATTTGCAATCCTCCCGCCTCAGCCTCCTGAGCTGCTGGGATTACAGATGTGCACCATCAGGTCCAGCTAAATCCTTTCTTCTGAAGAGCGTTCATTCCTTCCTTAGATTTCACTTAACTAGCTGCAGGATATTCAAGTCCATTGTTCTGTTCCTGCCTAAGAAGAAAAAGAGGAGGTGTCCCTCTGGATGATGAAGATCCCATTCTGAGTGTAGCCCTAAGCCTCTTTTCCCCTCCCCATGAAAACTTTCTGCATTCCTGAGGACCCCCACCCCAAGATAGAGCTTTGAGAAGCTCCCACTTCTATTCTTCAGTTTATTCTTTGAATAAACCTGATTCCTTCCCACCAACTCTTCTGTCCCAAATTGTGGTCACTTTGAGTGACAGGCAGCTTGGACGCTAGGGTCTGGTAACACTTCGGCACCTCTCTTCCCAACACTGCAGGTTGGTAGCTTGAAACTTATCACAGTGGGAATATTTACACCATGGAAGTGGGCAAATGCTACGAATCAGAATTATGACTTATTGTTTGGATGACTGAGACCAGAGATTGGGCAAACTGTAGCCCCAAAGCCAAATCCTGTCTCAAGGAACTAAGAATGTTTTTAACATTGTTAAAGGATTGTTTCAAAAAAGAAGAAAAACTTAACAGACATATGACAGACCATATGTGGTTGACTTATTTATTTTTTTCTGTAAAGAACTAACAGTAAATGTGCTACGCTTTTGAGATGGTTTGTTTCCTGTGGAATCCACATTGAAATTGGGTCTCCGTGGAACAGCACTGAAAGATGGTGGGGACTTTAGAAAGTGATCAGGCTATGAGGAGGAATTAATTAGTGCACGTCCTACAGGACTGGATCAGTTTTCATAAGAATGGTTGTTCAAAAAGCAGGCTGCCCTTCATTTTTTCTCTGCTTACCCTTTCATTTTTCTGCCATGTAGCATGAGGCCCTCACCAGATGCAGCCATCTGATTTTGGACTTCCAGCATCCAGAACTGTGAACCAGATAAACTTCTTTCCTTGATAAATGATCCTGTGTCAGATATTCTATTATAGCAACAGAAAACAACAAAGACAAAATGCCCTAGACTCTGTGGGTCATAGAGTTTGATCACAACTATATAACTCAGCTATTATAGCATAAAAACCGCTGTAGACATCATGTAAGTAAATGGACATGGCTGTGTTCCAATAAGAATTAACTCAAACAAACAGCTGGTGGGCCTGATTTGGCCCTCCAGACACAGGTTTCCTAACCATGGCATAAGTTAGAAGCAGAAATAATGAAGTCTTGGTTGTAGAAGAGTCTTTCTAATCAATAAGTCATAATTGTAATAATAATCTGTATATCCAAGCAATGTCATTAAGGAATTCAAAACATCAATGACCTTTCACTGCAGCAAATTGCAACACAGCTTTGTTTGCAGTTCCACTAAATGGAAAATTCCATCGCTGACGGGCTCTTTGGCCAACCCCATGCTGGCCATTGGGAAATGAAGCTTTGTGGTTTGCAAGCCCATTTAAGTTGCCTGATGCATGAAACCACACAGGTTAACTCTCAAAAAGTGATGGCAGGTGACAGACAAGCCTCTGATCTCCTAAGTGATCCAGAGTCAAATGGCTGGGTGAACAGAGAGTCTCTTCTGTTCAATCACCGAGTGGTGCGTTTCCGTTCACGTGGCTGCTGTAGTAAGACCCTGGCATTTAGGTCGTATTTCATTCCATTTATATGAGCATGTTTATGAGCAGCCCGTAAACGGACCCATATCCAAACTGCATTTCAAAAATGCCTCACACAAAAATGGAATCGCTAGGCTTGATCTTCCTACTCACTAATCTGAAAAGTCTGGTCCCCGCTGACTTCAAATTCTAGGCCTGTGCACCACTAAGAATCTATAGTTTAACAGAGCTCTAAGAGTCTGTGTGTTTTGCTGGAGCTGTTGTTTAGAGTGCAACATTCAAGTGACTAACATCCTCTCCCCGTGCATTCCCAAAGGAGCACTAACTCAGGACCATGTCATCTGTCCGGAGAACTAGGCATCTGAGACCTTCTGGGAAGAGTCCCAGCCTGTCCCCTGAGGGCTCTGCGGACTAATGGTGTACCTGCTGGGTGTGGATGCAGATCATCTGAGCTCTTCTGACCTTGCCTCTGGGTCTCCATGGGAACCTGGGCTGGTTGCTTCCCTGACTCAGCTTCAAAAATGCTATCACCATGAAAATTGAAGTAGTATAGATATTAATGTCTCTTCAAGCTCACACTCTGGGATCGCAGATACTTAAAGCTAGAAAATATGTTGCACACGTAGTGGGACTGCCCTGGCCTCCTGGATGGGCCACAGGAAGGTGGTCTGAAAAAGAGCAGCTCTCCTGCTCACCGACAGGGAGAGAGCTTTCTCAGAGGTTGAAAACCAGCAGCCTGCGTTGCCATATAGGTCTCAGTCCTGTTTAGTGTGGTCCACATCACGATAAACATTTATTTTGATTTTAGACAAATATTTAAAAGTCATGTAAAAAAATTGGACTGTTAAGCCAGGCACAGTGGTGCATGCCCGTAATCCCAGTGGCTCAGGAGGCTGAGGCAGGAGGATCGCAAGTCAAAGCCAGCCTCAGCAAGTAGTGAGGCCCTAAGCAACTCAGTGAGACCCTGTCTCTAAATAAAATATAAAAAGGCCTGGGGATGGGGCTCAGTGGTTGAGTGCTCCTGAGTTCAATCCCTGGTGTGTGTGTGTGTGTGTGTGTGTGTGTGTGTGTGTGTATAAATGGGCTGTCAGCTTTTCTTAAAACATTAGAAGATCATTCTAGCAAGCTCAGTGCCCCTTATTTCCAATTAATATATTCTGGAGTTGAGTAGCAGCTGTCACCAGCCAGTGGGTCAGGGAAGCTGTAAAAATTCCAGCTCTTAAATGCAAACTATAGAAGGTGATTTTTCCATGAAATGTAGGCAAGGCTCTCATGGGAGAGATCACAATGAGCTCTTTTATTTAAAACACAGAACAGAAAAAAATATCATTTTAGACATCAGCTCACACACAATTCTAGAAGTAGATTTCTTTTCTTTGTTGTAAGTAGTCCTTTTAGTGAGATTACAATTTCTTCACATTAAAAATTTCAGAGAGAAATAGCTATGATAATTCACATAAAATTTAAGACCATATCTATGGAAGAATAAATCTAACAAGGGAAGTTCAATATCTCACAGGAAAAAAAAAGTGAAATGTTGTTAAAGCATCCAAAAGAAGACAAGGAAAATTGTGAGATGTAATATGCTCATGGATGAGTAGACTCAGTTTGTGAAGATGTAAATTCCCCCCCAATTAATCAATATATTTAACACAAGTGTAATAAAAAATGCACCAATATTTTTCAGATACGCTGATACATTTATCCTCAGTTTTATCTAAAGGAGTAAAATCTAAGAAAGGCCAAGCTAATTCTGAAATAGAAGACAATAGAGAAGATGTTATGAAGACAATAGAGAAGAGGCTGAAGGCCAGGATATTATAATGAAAACAGCTTGGTTTGAGTTTGGCAGTAATCAATACACACTGCACCAGTATACAGAGCTGGAAACTGGATTTGTGCATATATTATTGGAATTATTGTCTGACACTGAAAAATCAGTAGAGAAAGGATGAGCTATTTGATATTAAAATTAAGAAAATTGCCTTGCTAGGAAAAAGAATTATATTCCTATCTGTCTCCATACAAACAGACTCCAAAAGGATCGAAGATCTAAACGTAACAACAATGACAAAAAGACCCTCTGAAACTATGATTTGTTTTTAGAGGGTGGGTACTGGGGCTTGAACTCAGGGGCACTCAGCCACTGAGCCCCACCCCCAGCCCTATTTTGTATTTTATTTAGAGACAGGGTCTCCCTGAGTTGCTTGGGGCCTGGTTTTTGCTGAGGCTGGCTTTGAACTCATGAGGCTCCTGCCTGAGCCTCCTGAGCCAGTGGGAATACAGGCATGTGTAAGTACGCCTGGCCTGAAACTATGATTCAAAAAATTAGTAAAGCCTGGCACAATGGCACATACCTTTAATCATAGCAGCTCTGGAGGCTGAGGCAGGAGGATTGCAAGTTCAAGTCAGCTTCAGCAACTTAGTGAGGTCCTAAGCAACTTATCGAGATCCTGTCTCAAAACAAAAACAAATACAAAAACACAACTTTAAATGGCTCGGGATGTGGCCCAGTGGTTAAGTGCCCCTGGGTTCAATCCTCAGTACCCCCCCCCACCCAAAAAAAAAAAAGAAAGAAAGAAAGAAACTATGACTTCTGGCCTGGGAAGAGTATCAAATAAGAGCAAACTTAAAAAAAAAAAAAGATAAATTAGGCTTTCTAAAAACTTTAATTTTTATAAAACAAAAGATATTTTAAAGTGAATAATCAACTGGGAAAATATACTTTAAACATATATAGGGAAAGGATTTGTATTCACAATACGTAAAGAACCCCTATAAATCCTTGAGAAGAAAATACAAATAGCTCAATAGAAAAATGGGCAAAAAATACTGATGCGATTCATAGGAGAAGCATCCAAATACACAATAAAATTTGACAACATAATTGACCCTACTAGTTTTCAGGAACATTCAAATAAGAGAAATAAATTCATGTCCACACAAAGCCTTGCAGTTTTAAAAATAGCCAGGAGACTAGAAACCCAATGTCTATGTTAAATGAATACATACACAAAATGTAGTATATTCATGCTTTGAATAAAAAGAAACAAAGAGCTGATGTACAATAAGATGGAATAAATCTGAAAATCATTGTTAAGTGAGAAAATACAGACCAAAAAAAATGCATCATGCCTAATTCCATTTATTTAAAAAAAATCTAGAAAAAGCAAACTAATCTATCATTAAGAAAGCAAAGAGAAGATCTTCTGTCTAGTATATTTGGGGTTTTTTTGTTTGTTGTTTGTTTGTTTTCCTTAAAAATAATAGCAAAAAAATGAGTATGTTTTGAAGCAATGGTAGCCATCAGAAACAACTTATATAGCCATCTATGGGAAACTGGTTACAGTGTTACATATTCATACAATGAAGTGCAATAGTTACACTGAATTAATTAGGTACACATATTAAGAGGAATATGGATACATCTCTAAGTCAGAATTGAATTTATGGCTAAATTTTTAGATGGTGTTATATTACTTAGTTAAAGGTTGAAATACACAGAAACACTGAGTGAATTCAGACACACTAAGTAATAGGTGACATTAAGATGAAATACAAATGCCAACATCAGGATGGGTTTTACCCCTTTGAAGAGAGAGGAATGAGATCATGAAAGGGACAGAGAGGTTTCAATACTATTTTTTTTTTTAGTACCAGGGATTGAACCCAGGGGCACTCGACCACTGAGCCCCATCCCCAGCCCTTTTTACATTTTATTTAGAGACAGGATCTCGCTGAGTTGCTTTAGTACCTCACTTTTGCTGATGCTGGCTTTGAACTTGATCCTCCTGCCTCAGGCTCCCAAGCCGTGGGGATTACTCTTTGCTCTCGCTGCATGGTGAATTATGGAATGCTTAAAGATGTGAAACAGCACCATTCTAATCTCCCAGGTCCCATGGGGCAGGATTCCTGGGTGCTCTGCTCAGGCTGACACCGTGGTGTTACTCTCATCTGAGGTTTTGGGTTATTTTTTTGCAAGCACTCTGGTCATAAGCAGAGTTCAGTTGTTTCTTCCAGCTGCAAGACAGAGGCCCTAAGCTCCTATAGGCTCCTGTCTTTCAGTGCCAGGTGGTGCTTGGTTCTTCCAGAATATCAGGGGTCATCTGCTTTTTCAAATCTTTGTGGCTTCCACTCTGACCTTTAGAACCTCTTGCAAAGAGCTCACACGATCAGGTCAGGCTCATCTGAGTTAAACTCCCTTTGGATCCAAGTCAACTGGTTAAGTTTATTAATCACATTTGCAAACTCCTCAGCATTACCGCATCATATGGCCTACTCACTGGAACGCTGTGCAGTGATCTTCAAAGGTCCCTTCCACCTTCAAGGTGAAGGGATGACACAGAGGGTGCATACCAAGGGGCCTGAAACTTGAGGATCATCTTAGAATTCTGCTTAGTATACCCAGTGTCAGAAGTTGAGGGGAAGATGTCAATGATATATTGTTTTATTACAGTTCTTAATTACTGGTCTATATTGCAGTCATTTCCCCCTTTTGATAGTGGGATCATTTTTTTTCCCTTATAAAATGAAATACAATTGTTATCCCCCTTTTTATTGTTCCATCGTGAAGACACAAGAAAACAAATTGTCTGGGAGAAGAACATGACTCATGTCTATGGTGCATCATCAAGTTTAAGAATCAAGGGGGTTGATTCTTGCTGGGAGTGGTGGTGCACACCTGTAGTCCCAGCAGCTTGGGAGGCTGCAGGATTGCAAGTTCAAAGCCAGCCTCAGCAAATTAGCAAGGCCCTAAGTGACTCCATGAGAACCTGTCTCAAAGTAAAAATAAAAAAGGCCGAAGGTTTGGTTCAGTGGTGAAGTCCCCTGTGTTCAATTTCTAGTACCAAAAAATCAAAAATTAAAAAAAAAATAATCCAGGGGGTTGAGAAAGAGAATTGTGAAAAGAGGAATGAGGAAATTTTGGAAGGAGATGGAAATATTCATCAACAGATTGCAGTATTGGTTTCCTCTCTCCCAATTCATCAAATTATATTCTTAAATATGCAAAGTTCCTAATACACCAATTAAGCTCAATAAAGTTGTAAATTAAATAAGAATATGTTCCATCAGATTGGTAAACCATTGAAAGCCTGAATGTTTCAGATGTAAGGAGGCATCATAGAAACTCACACTACTGGGGCAAAAGTATATAAAGGAGGTGCATTTGTCTTACCCAGAAAAAAAAAAAAGTGAACATGGCCATATTTTAAGACCCAGGATTTCCAGGGTTAGAGGAACTCAACCACCTCCACCAGGAATAAATACAAGGATGCTCATTGCATATTGTTGCAATAACAAAAATTAAAAAAAAAAATTGTCCAACATGAGACAAGTAAGTAAACATGGTATATTCGTAGAATGAACCACTATACAGGAGTTAAAAGGAATTATATATATATCAACATCGATTTCAAAAATCTAATGTTTAAAGTCAGTAAGTTGCAGAATAACTGTTGATGATAACATCTACACAGTAAAAATGCAAAGTATTCTGCATACTATTTATTGACGAACACATGTAACAAATGTATATAAAAACATGGATGAGAAAATGCAAATTCATAAATTTGGAAGAAAAGGGAATAAAACTGGAAATGAATATAAAAGGGACCAAAGTTACAGCTGGGCACAGTGGCACACACCTATAATCCCAGCGACTCTGGAAGCTGAGGCAGGAGGATGGTATGTTGAAGTCCAGCCTGGGCAATAGAGCAGGACAGTGTCTTAAGGTAAATAAAATAAAATAATAAAAGGACTGGGAATGTAGCTCAGCAGTGAAGTGTCCCTTTGTTCTGTCGGGGGGTCGGGTGGAGGAGGGAGGGTGAGGGAGAAACTATGTTTCATCACTTTTTTATTTAAAAAATTTTTGAAAGTAAATCTAGAAAACATAATGTTTGTTAATTCTGGATGGTGGGTATTGAGTGGGTTTCATTTTAAAATTATTACCCATAGACTCTGTTGACCCATAAAAAGAATGTCACAGAAAATCCAAACAGAGGGATATTCTATAAAATACTGCACCAGTTCTCTTCAGACTGTCGTTATTGAAAATAAGGAGACCATGAGAAGTTGTCAGAGCCTAAAGTAGCTTATGGAATATGACAGATAAACGCAATGTGGTATCATGGTTTTTATTCTAAAACAGAAAAAGGAGACTAGGTCAAAAACTTTCTAAAAGCAGGGCTGGGGATGTGGCTCAGTGGTAGAGTGTTTGCCTAGAATGTGTGAGGCCCTGGGTTCCATTCTCAGCACCACATATAAATAAATAAAATAAAAGTCCATTGACAACTAAAAAAAAAAAATAGCCAGATGCAATGGCACATGGCTGTAACCTCAGGAATTTAGTGAGGCTCTAAGCAACTCAATGAGACCCTGTCTCTAAATAAAATATAAAAAGGGCTGGGGATGTGGCTCAGTGGTTAAGCACCCCTGGGTTCAATCCCCAGTACAAAAATAAAAAAACCACTAAGGAAATTAGAATGAGGTAGAACTTTAGTTAGTAATCATCTCCATATTGGTTCCTTAGTTGTGACAAATGTGCCACAGTGTGTCAACCAGAGGGGAAATCAGAGGTAAATAAACTCTTGAAATATCCTAGAGACTTTTATGCACATCTAAAACTATTCTTATTTTAGAGTAGATGTGGTATTTAAAAAAACAAATACCATCACCTACAGCTCCCAGAAAACAGGTTGCTGGGTGTCACATAGAGAAATGTTTATTTATTTTTTAAGTGACAAAAAAATTAAAATCATACATATTACATATCATATATATTACGTTATACATTACATGGGCATCATGTAAAGTTTCAATATATGTGCAAATCGAATAATGTTCCGGTCAGATTAAAGGCATCCATCTCCTCTAGCATTTTTCATTGTAATATGGTGAAAACGTTCAAAATCTTTTCTTCCAGCCTTTTGAAATATGCAGTGCATTACTGCTATTTATAGTCACACTATTGTGTGACAGAGCACAGAGCTTCTTACTCCCATCTATTTGTGACTTAATACAGGTAGATCAACCGTTCTCCATGCCTTCCTCCCTTCCCCACTCCCCCAGCCTCTGATAATCACTCTTCTGCCCTCAGTTTCCATGTCACCACTTTCTGGATTTTCTTCTATGCATATGAACATATAGCATGGCCTTTCTGTGTCTGGCTTACCTCCCTTAATACACAAGTGTTAGGGTTGGGATGTGAGGTGTCCTCCAAAAGCTCACATGTGAAATGATGCAGGAAGGTTCAGAGGAGACATGACTGGGTTGTGAGAGCCTCAACCCAACCAGTGAATGGATCCCTGATGGGATTAACTGGGTGGTGACTGGAGGCAGGTGGGTGTGGCTGGAGGAGGGGGCATTGGGGGCGTGGCTTTGGGGTCTCTATTTGTCTCTGGAGAGTGGAGTCTCTCTCTGCTTCCTGATCACCATGTGAGCTGCTTCCCTCCACCACACTCTTCCTCTATTATTTACATTTTGTTGTTTGCATATCGACCCTTTGTTTCTCTATTATACCATAAGCTCCCCTCGACTCTGTATCCCCATGCTCAGAGCAAAGTACGTGTTTGGTAAAACTACATTTGCATAAATGGATGCATGTTCTAAACTTGGGTTTATCTGTCTGGGTCAGTCAGTTCTACCTTCAGCAGATCCTGCTTCTTAAGGTCAATAGAGAGACTTCACCAGTATACAATATACCCTGGTGTTCTGGTGTGGATGGGAGGTGTCCCCCAGAAGCTCACGTGTGGGACAGTGCCAGAAGGTTCAGAGGAGACATGACTGGGTTGTGAGAGCCTTAACTCAACCAGTGAATGAATCCCTGATGGGATTAACTGGGTGGTGACTGGAGGCAGGTGGGTGTGGCTGGAGGAGGGGGCATTGGGGGCGTGGCTTTGGGGTCTCTATTTGTCTCTGGAGAGTGGAGTCTCTCTCTGCTTCCTGGTCACCATGTGAGCTGCTTCCCTCCACCACACTCTTCCTCCATGATGTCCTGCCTCCCCTCCAGCCCCGAGGAATGGAGCCTGCTGTCTATGGACTGAGACCTCTGAAATTGCGAGCCCCCCAAATACACTTTTCTTCCTCTAAAATTGTTCTTGTGGGGTCCTTTAGACACAGCAGTGAAAAAGCTAACCAACAGAACAATCTTGTAGTTCCTTTCTGTGCCTGGCTTACCCCCTTTAATACACAAGTGTTAGGGTTTGGATGTGAGGTGTTCCCCAAAAGCTCATGTGCGAGACAAGAAGGTCCAGAGGAGAAATGATTGGGTGGTGGGAGCCTTAACCCAATCAGTGAATGAATCCCTGATGGGATTAACTGAGTGTTAACTGCAGGCAGGTGAGTGTGGCTGGAACAATCTAGTTCCATCCCTGTGGTTGCAAATGGCAGGATTTCATTCTTTGCAGGCTGAGCAATAGTCCATGGTGGATATGGACCACATTTCCTTTATCCATTTATCCAGTTGATGGACCCTTAGGCTGTTTCCATTTCTTGGCTTATATGACTAGTGCTTCAAGGAACCCAGAAGTGGAGATGTCTGTTCAATATACTGAGTTCATGTCCTTTGGATATGTACCCAGGAGGGGGAGTGCTGGTTCCTAGACTAGTTCTGTTTTTATTTTTATTTTTTGAGGAAGTTCCCCGGTTTTCCATGACGGCTGTCCTAATTTACATCACCACCAACAGTATACAGGCCTCCCTTTCTCCCCTCCTCTCACGCGCTCATTAGCTTTAGACTTGATGGTAATAACCATTCTCACCAGAATGAGGTGCTGTTTATGGTGGCCCTAACTTGCATTTCTCTGATGGTTGGTGATCCTGAGCCTTTTCTCATATATCTTTGGGCCATGGGTCTGTCTTCTTTTGAGAAATGTAGTTCTCTCTCTTGCTCGTCGGAAACACGGTTTTGGAGGCAGGCGAGTCTGCACTGAAATCTTGCATGAAATTCTCTCCCCATGGAATGACTCCCAGATTCTACTCCCTCTTTTGCAAAATATGAACAATTCTACCTCACTCACTGGGACATTAAAAGAGAATGTGGCCGGGCCGGGCGCAGTGGTGCATGCTTATCATCCCAGCAGCTTGGGAGTCTGAGGCAGGAGGATCGAGAGTTCAAAGCCAGCCTCAGCAACTTAACGAGACCCTAAGCAACTCAGTGAGACCCTGTCTCTAAATAAAATACAAAAATGGCTGGGGAGGTGGCTCCGCGGTCAAGTGCCCCTGAGTTCAATCCCTGTCACCCTCCTCTCCCACAAAAAAGAGAACATGTAAGCATTGAACACAATGTGGGCTCAGTGGCCATTTCTTACTGCCAATGTATTATGTTTATTATTTGTTTTATTATTACCCCTTATGTGTTTATTTGGGACAGATAAGACAACCCTAACATCCACAGACCTGTTTACTAAAATAAACAAACATTAGCACCCATTTTAAAAACCAAGCTTGCCTTGCCTGATTTTCATATACAAGCGACCCTGGATAGATTTGCAGTCACCCTTATCAAACACCAAAATGCTCCTTGTCCCTTTGACACCCTGGTGCCCTCTAGGTGAGAGGAGCTAGGAATAAGTCATACTGACCCTTATGCTTAGCCAGGAGAATTTTCGCTCTGATGTTTTCACAAGTCCAAACACAGATCTCAGGATGACACCACTCTCTCTCCAACGGGAAGAGATGAGATGAAAAGATAGCGTTGTGACCCCGGTGGTCTTCCTCCCTGGACCTAGCAAAGGAGGGCACCAAATTAAGAAGAGAAAGCAAGACCCTGTGTGCATGGAACCCAAAGATCCTTCTCCCCAGTGCCCTGCCATTCTCTATTGCCTAGACCCATCCTCTGGGAAAGCAGGAAGAGGGCAGGTCATCTCCCCACCCGTCTCCAGTTTATCCATAAAACGAAGTATATCATCTGAAAATCCTGTTTTCACAGAATAGCACATGGGATGGAGAAAAATGCCCATGATACAATTTTCAGGGGGGAAAGATAGGATTAAACCCTGTTTATAGATGATATATATCTTAGGAAAAATTGCATTTGCCCAGAGGAAAAAATCTGGAAGAATAAACTCTCCCCCAAAGAGTAATCATCTCAAATGGTGGAATTCAGTCCTTTTTATTCTTTAGACTTTTCTGTGTTTTCCAGACAACAATAGACCCCACTTAAAGGAGAATAAAAGGGGATGAGGTGGGTGTAGGTTAATTTTTTTATTATGGGTCGATGGACCATGAATCAGCAGAGGTAAACAATGACATGAAGCTTGCGGTCCCAGCAGAGGGTGTCTTAGGTAGGTGTGTGCCTCAAGGTGATCCTCTGCCAATAACAGTATTAGAGGTACCATTTCTGAGCTCTCACTATAAGCAAGAATATTTATAAGCTCTTGGCAGAGAATATTCTGTTTGTGAAATAGGTTAAAATTCAGGTTCAAATGTGTGCTTTATCCTTTATTACCTGTGTGACCTTGGGTGAGTTACTTTACCTCTCTGAGTCTCACCAGCCTCATTTGTAAACTGGAGATAAAAATAATATATATCCTGCAGTCATTAAAACTACAAATGAAACCATGGAAAAAGACCCCTTAAAAATTCTTGGCATATAGTAAGTGTTCAACTAATGTTTGCTATGTTTCTCCCCATTACATGGATGAAGATGTTAAGACTTAGAAAAGGTGAATCATTTTCCAAGATCATGGGTTTAGAAGTATAGAAGTTCTCCAACCCTGTCTTCTCAAATACCAAGGTTTTAGTGATTAGTATAGGTCTGACTTTTGTTGCTAAGCCACAGGAAGCTTAAGACTATACACAGTTGACTTGCCTTGGAATTTTTCTTTCTGCCTCAGTCAATAATTTAAGTTGCTTTGAGTTCAAATTCAACTTAAAAAATTAATTTAAAAAATTTTTTTCAAATACATCTAAAACTGTACCAAGCCTCCTAGTTCTACCAAAATGAATACATTTTTGGTGTATATCCATCTCTACCCCGGAGCCTGACAGATGCATGTCCTCTCCAAGTTCCAACTGGGAAGGCACAAGAGTCTCCTGCCATTTGTTAGCAAGGATGAGTTATATAAAGCAGTAAGTTCTTTATTAAAAAGGAAAAATGTATTACAAAGCCCCAAGGAGACAATAAAATTTAAAGGAATCCGTTACCTTGATTTTATTTACTGCTTTTTATTTTTATGTTTGAAAGCGAACACGGGGCTATATATATTGATGTACAGACAAAGCATTCCTTGTATATTTCAACTTGTCGGAGAGTCAGTTACTTTGGTTTCAGTTCACAGGACCTGTTCTCAGTGAAGAATAAAAGGTGGGTTCACATTAATCATTTCCCCAGCATCTAAAGCACATATCGACTAGAAGCGGGAAGTCCTTAGCAGCAGGGCCTCTGCAGGTACTTGTCCTTTGATTCACTCAGGCGAGCTACCCTGGTTGGAAGACAAGCTGGAGGCCTGGGTTCCCAGAGGAGATTCGAGCTTCGACCGTTTTTTTAAAAATTGTAGATGGACACAATATCTTTGTTTTATTTATTTATTGTCATCTGCTGCTGAGGATTGAACCCAGGGCCTCACTCATGCAAGGCAAGTGCTCTACCACTGAGCCACCACCCCAGCCCCTCAAAGTTCTACTTTAACCCTTCTTGGCCTTGGTCTCTCACTTGCAAAATGATAAGGCAGTCCCTTCTCAAAATTGGCCGACCTGGTCAGTCTCCCTGGAGGAAATCTCAGAATATTATTACCGGGCTCAGTTCTCCATTTCCTGGCTATGTGGCTTGAGAATCTGTATGTGAAACAAGCCCACGGGCTCAGTCTTGGCCCTCCGAGTTCTTGCTGTGCACTGGTATTTGGTAACCACTAGAATAGCGAGCTGCAATTTCCAAGGTCCAGCACCAGCCAGTCACCTTTTCTAGAACAATGATTCTTTGATGCCTCAATCCTTGAGAAATGAATGCTGAACAAATCTGCAGTGACCTCTAAGTGCTAGTGTTTTTTCCCATCTATTATCATCTTCTTATTTAAATTAAACCTCATTCCAAAATTAATGGGTGGCACCTATAGACCACGTGGCATACTCCTGAGATGTGATCCAGCAGTATTTTTCCTTATCTCTTTTTTTGTCTTCATCTTTGAACTAAAAAAATTCATGCCTGGTGAATCACTACATTCTTTAAAATTTATCTTCCATTTATTAATAGATTACCCTGCATTTTTTAAAAAATTTATTTGTTACTTTTAGTTACACATAATATAGAATGTATTTTGACATATTATAGATACATGGAGTCTAACTTCCCATTCTTGTGACTGGACATGATCTAGAGCTTCACTGGTTGGTATTCACACATGAACAAAGGAAGGTTATGTCCTGTTCATTCGAGTGTCTTTCCAATTCCCATCCCCTCTTCCCTTCGTCCCCTTTCTCTAACCCAATGAACTTCTATTCTTCCCTCCGTCCCTTTTTGTGTTAGCATCCACAGAACATTTGGTCTTTGGTTTTAAGGGATTGGCTTGTTTCACTTAGCATGATGGTCTCCAGCTCTCTCCATTTACCAGCAAATGCCATCATTTCATTCTTCTTTTTATGGCTGAGTAATATTCCATTGTGTATATGTACCACATTTTCTTTATCCATTCATCTGTTGAAGGTCACCTGGGTTGGTTCCATAGTTTAGCTATTGTGATTTGAGGCAATAAACATTGATGTGGCTGCGTCACTGTATTATGCTGATTTTAAGTCCTTTGGGTATATACTGAGAAGTAGGATAACTGGGTCAAGTGGTCATTACATTCCAAGTTTTCTGAGAAATCTCCATATTGCTTTCCAGAGTGGTTGCAACAATTTGCAGTCCCACCAGCAATAACTATACTGCATTCCAACACTGGATTATCACAAATCAGATTGAGCATTTGGAAAACATCTCAACGTATCATTATTTCTGTTTCATAGACGAGGAACCTGAGGTTCATGGAGGATAAGTGGGCCAAAGCCACTGATTTCACAATCATCGGAAAACTCAGGATTTGAAAGAGTTGTTACAAGACTGATAAAATGTGCACATGCCAATGCATCATGTACTAAGTTACTGTAGACACCTTAAATAGATGTCAGCTGGAGAGGAACATTTAGGTAAATTATTATGTATCAACTGTATGGCACATTATATGGCTTCTAGAAGCACAATTTACAACAAAACTGTGACTAGGTCAAGTACACCTGCATATTGTATCAACAGTCACTGCCTAACAATAAAACACAGTGCTTACAACAACAGGCCAGGCACAGTGGTGCACACCTGTAATCCCAGTGCTTAGGAGGCTGGGGCAGGAGGATCGAGAGTTCAAAGCCAGCCTCAGCAACTTAGCAAGGCATTGAGCAACTTAGGGAGACCCTGTCTCTAAAGGGCTGGGGATGTGGCTCAGTGGTTAAGCACCCCTGAGTTCTATCCTTGGTACCAAAAAAAAAAAAAAAATGAGGCATTTAATGTGGCTCATTCATCTAGGTGTAAACAAGTGATTCTGCTGTATTATGGTTTAAATGTTAGGTGTCCCCCAAAAGCTCACATGTGAGACAATGCAAGAAAGTTTGGAGGTGAAATGGTTAGGTTATGAGGGCTTTAGCCTAAACAGTGCATTAGTCTCCTGGTGAGGGTTGGGAGGGTGTGGCTGGAGGAGGTGGGCCATTGGGGACATGACATTGGAGTTTATATTCTGTCTATTGTGAAGGGGGCTCATTTTGTGTGTCCTGGTGCTGTGTCCTGAACTGCTGTCCTCTGCTACACCCTTCCGCCATCATGTTCTTCCTTACCTCCAGCCCAGAGCCATGGAGTTGGCTGACCATGAACTGAGACCTCTGAAACCACGAGTCCAAAATAACCTTTTCCTCCTTTGAAAATGTTCTTGTCAGGTCTTTTGGTCACAGCAGTGAAAAAGCTGATTAAAACATGCCAATCGTCTGGACTTGCTTGCTGACCAGTCTGGATGGTCTCATTGTACTATCTAGTGGTGGGCTGAATGTTGGCTGGTACAGTGATGGTGACAGTGTCTCTGCGGTGTCATCCAGTCAGGTTGTCTTCACAAGATGGCTTAGAAATCTCCCAGGAAAGAGAGTGGAAGCTTCAAAAGCTGGGCTCAGAATGGGCACCCCTTCACTTCTGCCATGTTGGATGAGCTAGAGGAAGGAGTGGGGAATCATCTCTGTTTCTTGTACTACAAAAGCTGCAAAGTGTCATTGAATGAATGTGGCCCAAGATAAAGACAAATAAGGGTCCTTTTCAACCAATATACCACGCATGTTGTTATGGCTTGATGTGAGGTGTCCCCCAAAAGCTCACGTGTGAGACAGTGCAGGAAGGTCCAGAGGAGACATGACTGGGTGAGAGCCTTAACCCAACCAGTGAATGAACCCCTGATGGGATTAACTGGGTGGTGACTGGAGGCAGGTGGGTGTGGCTGGAGGAGGGGGCATTGGGGGCGTGGCTTTGGGGTCTCTATTTGTCTCTGGAGAGTGGAGTCTCTCTCTGCTTCCTGGTCACCATGTGAGCTGCTTCCCTCCACCACACTCTTCCTCCATGATGTTCTGCCTCCTCTCGAGCTCTGAGGGATGGAGCCTGCTGTCTATGGACTGAGATCTCTGAAACTGTGAGCCCCCAAATCAACTTTTCCTCCTCTACAGTTATTCTGGTCAGGTCTTTTAGTCACAGCAGCAAAATATCTGACTAAAATACATATGAACAAGACCTGGAAAGCAAATAAAAATGCCAAGAATTGGTATGTTGGCAAGGCACGGCGGCTATGGGTAGAAGATCACCAACTTCCTTGCTCACAACGTGGAAGGGATTGTGTCAATAATTTGCATATCATGAACCCATACAGCTTTCTTTTCTGTTGAGCATGCAGATGGGTAACGATGAAAAGAACCTCAAACTGCCAAAGTCAGGGAGGTCTCTAAGACGTATTCCGTGGCCTTGGATCTCAAGTGGAGTTCAGCTGTGAGATGCCCCATTACCCTGGGTGGTTGGTTCTGCACTCTCTGCCCATTAGGAGAGTGGCACCTTCTCTGGGCTGTGCCACTTCTGCAGTCTCAGGAAATTCTAGGGAATGATCCTTTCTCAGTAGCCGTGATTTCTGATCGCTAAAGCCCTGCCTATTGAAGAATCAAAATGTTGGTTGTTTGAAAAGATTGTAACCCTTTTGAACAGAAATTAGTCTTGAAAAGTATAGTATATCCACGCCCTTGTGTTTTAAAATAGAATTGATAGAAAGCATTTTTGCAGATTTTGACGGTATTGTTCTTTGCCATAAGGCAGTGACATCCTCAGAGCCTGTGGAGCAAAGCGGGGTTTCTTTGCCCTTACATAAAATATTCGGAGGATGCTGATCTTTCAAGTTCCCATTTATATCCTTCTCATTGTTTCTGGGCTCTTCCTTCTTCCCACGAGACTCTCAGTGGGCCCGCCTCTGACAGCCTGCTTCATTTAACAAGGCTTCTGCTAATAGTCTATCAAATTAGACAAACCAAATGTATTAGGGTTATTTCTAAAGGAAGAGTATGTTTGCCCTGAGTAGGGGCCAGGAGTCACCTCACCTTAGCAAGATTCACTCCAAGATTCATTCCATCCATGCATGGAAGGTTTGGTGGTGGGCCTCTGGCCGGCTCTGTCCTGACTCCAGACACAGGGACAGACAAGAGCCAGGTTGCTGAGGAGGTAGAGAGAGGAGAGGCCCAGATGGAAAAAGAAATACATTTGAGCTACTGTGCTCAGGACAGGAAGCAGTTCACAAACTAACAGTGTCAAGGGTTCATTTTGAGATAAATTATGGACTTCTGCAAAGCCTCGACTTATTTTTGCATCTTATTCTGGAGCATGGGGTGAGTTGGCCCATTCATCCATTCATTGTAGGCTTTCATTCATTCACCCCTACATGGAAGAGGTTCATGCATACGCGCGCGCACACACACACACACACGCACACATGCACACACACATTGATAGAAGCCTTGCCCTCAAGGAAACTGTCTTTTTCAGAAGACAGAAATATAAGCCCATAATCATAAAATATTAAGTCAAGTACAATAACTAAGTCAGGTCAGCCACTACAGAAGGACAGAAGACACAGGCAGAAAAGGACCTCCTAGACCTGTGTGTCTCTCTAAAATGTGTTCATAATACCCAACTCACAGGTTTTCCGTAAGGATTTGTATTAGGACACCAGATAGGGACATAGGTATTCAAAAAATGTATATTGTGCCAGGCTTGGTGGCGCACACCTGTCATCCCAGCGGCTCGGGAGGCTGAGGCAGGAGGATCGCGAGTTCAAAGCCAACCTCAGCAAAAGCGAGGCACTAAGCAACTTAGTGAGACCCTGATTCAAAAAAAAAAAAAATACAAAATAGGGCTGGGGATGGGGCTAAATGGTTAAGTGCCCCTGGGTTCAATTCCTGGTACCCCCTCCCCCCGCCAAAAATGCATATTGTATATAAAGGATGTTGGAAGGCTGCAATCTGGGATAATGAAAAGTATGTGCATTTTGCTATGTGAGAGACCTGGATTCAAATCTTGATTTCAGTACTTATTAGGTAGATTTTTGCTTAACTTCAGTTTTGCTTTGTGGAAAACGGGGCCAACATCTGCTTTGCGGTGTTGCTGAGATCACAAGATGAAGTAACTTTGGTATCCACACACAATGCCTGGAAAAGTAAGAGCTCCCCAAATATCAGCTTCTTTTCTTTTTCCCCTTCAGGGAGTGTGAAAATTGGGCTGGGTTTTGACGCATGCGTAGGAGTCAACAAACCAAATACCAGATCTCCCACAGGGAATCTGGCTTTTCAGCCAAGCCAGAGACAGGGATTTACTTCTGAAATTGGAAGACAATTTGGGAAATAGAAGCTCCCTGCTCCACAGAGTGAAAATTGTCCATCTTTATCTTTCTTTAATAGCGTTAGCACCCTGACCTGGTAGATTTCTCGACTCCCTTGTGCCACCTTCCTAATAAAATATAGCTGAGCCTCAGTTCCATCAACGGTGATGTGGCATTTACTGTGATATGAAGGGCAGAGGGGAAGACACTAAAAATCAATACCACCCCGTAAACTAAGAGGATTTTTAAGATGAGCAAGGGAAGCATATTCCTTCCACAATATGCCCAGGGTCTGGAGTTAAATCAGGTAGAACTCCTAAGAAGCGTGAAATCCCTTTATTTAGAATAGATCTATCCAACGGGTCCGTGCACATGGAAGGAGCACTTCCCACATGCAAAGTGTTGAGTTCAGGGGTGGGAGAGGGGCAGACCCCAGCATGGAGTAGAATCAGAGCTATCAACGAGGCACAAACTGCAAATGATGCTGGCAACAATTTTCCTGGCATTTTGAAAGTGCAGGTAGAGTTGATGGAGAACAGAAGCAAAGAAACCGTGAGTGGAGAGAAGAAGGTCAGCTAGGGGCGGGGGCTCTCAGCGACCTCGCTGAAGCCTGATCGGCTCCAAGAGGCACCAAGCCCATCAAAACAAAACAGGCAAAAAAAAAAAAAAAAAAAAAAAAAAAAAAAAAAAAA
>NW_025999941.1:16263867-16306295 GCF_001458135.2 Marmota marmota marmota
AAAAAAAAAAAAAAAAAAAAAGAAAGAAAGAAAGAAAGAAAACACACACACACACACACACACATACACAAAAATAAATAAATAAATAAACAAACTCAGAAGGACAGTCAGATGCAACATGATCTTCTTCTTGGAGCCCTTATTTAAAAAAAAAAATCATGGTTCTGTTTTCTCTCCTTTCCACCTGTGACTTGGGCCTCTCTGAGGCCCCTATAGGCATTCCAGCAATCTCTGAGCCCAGCTGTGCAGCCGTCCGGGATCAGAGGCCTTCTGTCTCTTCCTGCTCTCTCTGACCCAGGGCAACAGACTCTCAAGTGGGAAAGGCAGGGAATTTATTCATGCAGGACCCATGAAAGAAGGGACATAGAGGGTCAATGACCAGCTTCCTGCCCCTGCTGGTAACACCTCTGACCTGTGGTCACCGGTCTCCCAGACTATCTCCTGGAGCTCCCTAGTGAGATCAATCCTGATGGCCCAACGGGGTCACCTGCTCATGAATGTGACCTTCGTGAACTTCCTCTGTTCACCTTCCCTGGAATTGCTTTTCAAATAAACTGCTTGCATTTATATGCTTGTCTGAGGAGGAACTTTCCAGAACACAGCTTTGCTTAAGCCTCTGGGAGATACCTAGGGCAGCAGGTTGATGAACTAACTCATAGGGTAAAGGCTAAGGAAGGTTGAGGCAAGATAGCAGAATCCAAGATGACTCTAGGGAAGGGCTTCAGCAGTCTTTATGTTGGTCTTTGAATTTTGAAATTTTGTTTGGTTATATCTTAAGGAAAATTAAATGAGTTAATTCCAATGAAGTATTTAAAAAAGAACTTGGAGTGCAAATACAGTCGTCTCCCCTTTTCTGTAGGGAGTATATTTAAAGACCCTCAGTGAATGCTGGAAACGGTGGATAGTAGCAAAATCTCCATATGGTATGTTGGTTTCTTATGAAACCTGCCCTATTGCCATATAATGCCACAATTAATCTATCCTTTCTTGTCACATGCTCTGGTGCCTCCTTTGTGTCACCACTCTTGTATTTGGGGGTAATTATTAAGTAAATAAGGATCATGCTGTGATATTGCAGCAGTCATCTGGTGACTGAGATGACTATTAGCTGACTGGTAGCATATACTATGTGGATACACTAGACATCCAGTGTATCCACATAGTATATGCTACCCAGGAAGACATGAGTGAGACCAGTGTAAGATTTCATTTCAATTCTCAGAATTAAAACTTACAAAATTGTCTCTGAAATGTTCTATTTAATATTTTTGTACCTGGTTGACTGCAAATAAACTGAAACTTCAGAGTAAAACCACTGATAAAAAGGATTGTGTATCAACCATTTATATAATTTCTTGCTCTGGTATTCATGTGTAAGAGCAGTGTTCCCCAAAAGACGATGGGTTCAAACAGGAGAGAGGCTTGAGAAGGACTCCTGGCAGATCATTGATGATGCTTTCACCCCATGATGTAGCAATTCCATCAGCCACTGTCTTTCTCTCTTTGGATGGAACTTCTCTGCCTACTTAAAGCCTTCATTGGATATGGGACTCATTGATGGTAACTGAATGGAGTCCCTGGTTTCATGCTCTGAGCAGAAGCTCCTGGAAAATCCCCCTGGGGAAGAGCTAGTTGGGAGAGTTGGTCAATTTCCAGACTTGCCTCCTGCCACCCTGGTTCTGAGTCAGGGGGTCTGGGTTTGGAACGGCTCACTCATATCGTTTGTAAGCCACCCAGCAGATGTGCAGCCAGGTTTGAGACCCCCTTGCTGTGTGGTTCTGTTCCCTACTGTCTGCATCACAGAGCTTTGTGATATCATAACGGAAAGGGTGGATTTTCTTTCTTTCTTTTTCTCTGAGCCAAATCTAACACCGACTCGCCTTCTCCCGCAACTAATGTCAGCACAAGTGGCATTACAAACCTTTACAGGGAGTTTCTGTTTTTTACCCTTTTCAAAGAAAGGAGAGAAAAATGTTACTCTCAGTGTGGCGATAAGTGACATTCTGGAAATATCTGGATGTCCTGTTCTTCAGACTGGCTCTCTTAATTTGTATCCTTTCAAGAGCTGGGGATGGTTTAACAAGGAACTAACATTTTAAGGAAGACATTGGTGAAACATTCTATTTTAAAAATAGATGCACAGCTGAAGGAGAAATCGAGACTTTCTCTGTGTGTGCACATGGCATTTTGAACTGTTCTAAATAGGCCTGCAGTGATAAATAATCAGCTACTGGAGGAAAAAGAGTTTCATCTTATATCTATGGAGAGACGCTGAGCAGAGAAATTAACAGTAACTCTATATGGCATTGCAAATTCCAGATCTAAAGTTCTTTCACAGGAGCCGTCTGGTTCACAGCATCCAGATGCCCTTTGAGACAGCTGGAGCCGTGCGTGAATCCAAGAATTTGGGGAAATGGAAATTAGGAATACAGGATGCAGCCCCCAGATAGGAGGGATGTGTGTGGTGTGTGTGTGTGGTGTGGGTGTCTCTGTGTGTGTATGAATAATAATGTATAATAATAATGTATAAATAATAAAATTATAATGATTATAAATAATAATGTATAAATAATAAAATTGTAGAAAATATTTTTGGCTAATGGATTACTCCATACTCAGTTCAAAAGAAACTCCAGACCACCATTTGACCCAGTCATCCCACTCCTTGGCATATATACCCAAAGGACTCCAAATCAGCATATTATAATTAGGCAACCACATCAATGTTTGTAGCAGCTCAACTCACAATAGCTAAGCTATGGAGCCAACCTAGGTGCCTTTTAACAGATGAATGGATAAAGAACATGTGGTATATATACACAATGGAATATTACTCAGCCATAAAGAAGAATGAAATTATGGCATTTGCTGGTAAATGGATGGAACAGGAGACTATCATGTTAAGTGAAATAAGCCAATCCCAAAGAACCAAAGGACGAATGTTCTCTCTGATATGTGGTTGCTAACACACAATAAGAGGGGAAGGAAGAATAGAAGATCACTGGATTAGACACAGGGGAATGAAGGGAAGGGAGGGGGATGGGAATGGGAAAGACAGTGGAGTGAATGGGTCAGAACTTTCCTGTGTTCATATATGAACACACGACCAGGGAAACTCCACATCATGTCCAACCACAGGACTGGGAAGTTAGACGCCATGTGTGTATGACATGTCAAGACATATTCTACTGTCATATAACTAAAAGGAACAACAAAAAAACCTCCAGTGTAAAACATACTCAGCCAAAGGGAGGGGGTTTCCAAAGGTTTCCTAAGCCCTCCAATTAAAATGTTGCCCCAGATGCACTCTGGTCAACCCCATTCCCTTGCTGATCAGCATCATAACCCTGTGCATGCTTCAGACTGGGGCTGGGAAGTGGTTGGAGGTGGAATCCTGGGGAGATGCTCATGGATGGAGCCACAGCTGGGCAGAGCATGACTAGGCCCCAGACCTCCAGGGAAACACCCAAGTGTCGTGCATTCTAGAAGCTGTAACCCACATGCTGAGAAGCAGACTTCCCCTTTCTTTCCTACCTGCCTCTGATTTTATTAAGAGCTGCCCTGTGGTCCGAGTGCTTGAGGTGTGTTCGTGTCACAGAGGATGGTAACTCGATTTGTTGGGAAGGAAAGCAAGTCCTGAAGGCCGTTTTGCACGGGTTTGAGTCTCTGATCCATCTGGCCTGAGGCAGGAGCAAGAGACGGAAATGCAGTCCACATGGCAACAGTCACCAGTAGACTTCTCTGCATATGATGGACAGAACCCAATGTCACCATCCCCATTTCATAGATGGTCAGAAAGGCAGGCAACATGTGTGAACCTGGAAGACACCATGTTAAGTGAAATAAGCCAGGCACAGAAAGGTGAATGCCCCATGATGTCACTCATGTGTGGAATCTAAAAACGTTGCTCTCACAGAAGTGGAGAGTGGGGGGTGGTTCCCAGAGGCTGGGGAGAGTGGGAAGGAGAGGGACTGAGGAGGTGTGGGTCAAAGGGTACCTGATGGCTGTTAGCAGGGAGGAAGACGTTCAAGAGACCTCTTGGACAGCATGGTGACTCTAGTTTAATCTAGTTAGACGTGCCAAGAGTCTTCACCATAAAGATGACTTTCCTAGGAACGTACATGAATACACCACAGAGAATCTCTACATCATGTACCACCACAAGACTCAACAAGACTGGGATCCTAAATGGAATAAAATGTACTCCATGTTTGTATAAATATGTCAAGATACACTCTACCGTCACGTATAACTAAAAGGAAAAAATAAGAATTCAAAATTATAAAAAAATGATAGCTATGTGAGGCAATATGCTGGATAACCAGTTATATTTAACTATTTTGCAATGTATGTATTCTTCAAAATATCAGCAGTATGGAGATTCCTCAAGAAAACTTGGAATAGAACCACCATCTGGGCCCAGGTATCCCATTCCTCAGCACAGACCCAAAGGACATAAAATCAGCATACTACAGTGACACAGCCACATTCATGGTGATAGCAGCTCAATTCACAATAGCTAAGCTATGGAACCAGCCTAGGTGACCTTCAACAGATGAATGCATAAAGAAAATATGATTTCTATACACAGTGGAATATTACTTAACCATAAAGAAGAATGAAATCATGGCATTTACCAGTAAATGGATGCTAAGTGAAACAAGCCAATCTTCCAAAGCAAAGGGGGTGGGAGGAAGAATACAAGAAGTCCATCGGATTAGATAAAGGGGAATGAAGGGAAAGGAGTGGGGATGGGAATAGAAAAGACAGTAGAGTGAATCAGACGTAACTTTTCTGTATTCATATATGAACATACCACAGTTTAATTGCACATCATGTCCAACCACAAGAATGGGAATTTATACTCCATGTATGTATAATATGTCAAGATATACTCTACTGTCATGTATAACTAAAAGGAAAAAATAACAAAAAATTTTAAAAATATTAGGTAACCCATAAATGCTTACAATTTTAAGTATTAAAAGAAAAAAGCCTAAGCAAGTCCCACTGGTATGCACAGTTGGCAATGATACCTTTCCTTCCTGGAGAATTATCAGTGAAAATTCACATAGCTCTTGATCTAATTTACTACTAATTTCTCAGTATACTGGGCGAGATTACTGAAAATGATCTCCATGTTTTCCTTCCCTTGTTCTTATTACATTGCTAACAAGACACATGTAAAAACCAGACCTGAGGGATTCTTTCCGATATAAAGTCTTAATCCTTAATCATAGCTACGGCTATTCCTCTTCTGCTCCCACACCAGGCTTTGAGAAATCCATGTCAGAAACAGCCCTATTCCTAAGCCCTCTGTTTGCTGATAGCACAGTCTGTACTACAAAAAAAAAAAAAAGATAGGAAGAAAACAGGGAGCGAATATCCTTGCTATTTCTGATTAGATTTACGAATGTGAAAATAAGAAAAGTCACTCATTTTCTGTAATAACTGGGCAGAGACTGATTTGGTACCTATTGTGTCCTATGAGAGACTGTGGGACAAATGAATCTGCTAGGGAGAGGTTTATTACAGTGCCACTTTTACCCCCCTACACAAGAACAGTAGATGAAATTATCAGAAATTATGTACCTGAAGTACATCATCACTTTGGATTTCCATTAAGTATATACTAAAAAAAAAAAAAAATGGGCAATGTCCAACAGCTTGACTTTTTTTTTTTTTTTTGGTACTGGTACTGGGGACTCCTGGGGACCTTAACCACTGAGCCACATCCCCAGCCCTTTTTATTGACTGATTTATCTTGAGACAGGGTCTCACTAAGTTATTTAGGGTCTCACTAAGTTGCTGAGGCTGGCCTTGAACTCATGATCCTCCTGCCTAGCCTCCCCAGCCACTGGTATTACAGGTGTGTGTAACTCTGCTCAGCCAACTGCCCAAATTTTGTAAGTTGTATTTGCTCCCATCAGCAAGGCTCGTCAATGTGGACTGTATTATACTACCCAGGATCAAACCCTCATTCCAATGTTACTCTCTATGTAGACTTGGGCTATTTACCAAATTGTACTAAGCCTTAGCTTTCTGGTTTCTAAAATGAAGACAGCGGTACATTCTAGTCCACAAGGTTGAGCAATAATCAAATAAAAGAATGCATGAATGATGCTTCAGCTAATACCCAGAAATAAAGGTAGGTATCATTATTGGTATCAGAAAGGCTCATGGCAGCTAATGACAACTGTGGAATTTCTTCATTAGAGCAGTAGTTCTCTGCAGTCTTTATTTGAGATGTAAGTCTTTTTATTCAAAACCAATCATGTTGTTGGGCACGGTGGCACACACCCGTCATCCCAGTTGCTTGAGAGGCTAAGGCAGGAGGATTACAAGTTCAAGGCCAGCCTCAACTACTTAGTGAGGCCCTAAGCAACTCAGAAAGACCCTGTCTCAAAATAAAAAGTGCTGGGGATGTGGCTCAGTGGTTAAGTACCCCCTGGGTTCAGTCCCTGATACAAAAAAAAAAAAAGAAAGAAAAAATTATGTTTGCAAACCTGAATTGTAAATTAGAGAAAACGGTGGAATGGAGTGATTGAAGCAGAGAAGGGGTATGGATCTCTGATTTCCTTTCCTACCCCACATTCCCATCTCACACATGGAGCATCTTTAGGAATTCTTAGCATTCAGCTTAAAAAGTTCAATGTTAAATTTTATGACTCTAATTATTTAGAACACTGAGATAATCTGGTCATTTGTGCCATCTAGTACCTGTAGGAGTTTCACTAACATACTTTAATACACGCTGACCGCTGTAATTAACAACACACCATAGTTATGCAGACGCTAATGCCCAATAAATGGTATAGTGGGGGCAAACAGAAGTTCACTGGATTAGACAAAGGGAAATGGAGGGAAGAGAGGGGGATGGGAATAGAAAGACAGTGGAGTGAATCAAATGTAACTATCCTTTATTCCTATGTGAACACACAATCAGTGAAACTCCACATCATGTCCAACCACAAGAGCGGGAAGTTAGGCTCCATGTGTGTGTATAATATGTCAAAATACACTCCACTGTCATGTATATCTAAAAAGAACAAATAAAAATGTGAAAAAAAAATCACAGTAATGTGAATATCCACATTATTCATTCAACCATTCAATAAATATACATTGAGAATTATTTACATCGCAGGCCCTAGAGGTTTCTTGATTGTGCAGATAATGCAAAAGTTATGACTTAATTCTAAGTTACTTTGGAAAGATTCTATTTTTATCTTTTTCCTCACTGTATCCACAGAATTTAGCATGAACCTGTAGCATGCACCCCATTGATACCTGTACCGCTGAAATTTTTAGGCTAATAAATGATGGCTCTTTCACTTTAGAAGAGTCACAAAGTTCTCGTAGATTGAAAGTTGTTCTTCCCTATAGAGGAATGAGGCCCACGTAGGTTTTAATCTGACCTAGGCCACACATGCATTCCCGTCTCTTCTGGGCCAAAGCCTCTTTGGGCCATTAAAGGACTTTCTAATGAAACACAGCCCCTCCCTTGACTTGAAAATATTTAAACAGGAATGAAAGATGTTTTAAGTACCGATAAAACATCTGGAATTACTGTCAGCTCCAGAGCCTGTGGAGCGACACCCAAGCATCCAAGAGCTGCCCTCCACCCAGTTCAGAAAGAAGCATCTGACCACTCCCCTATTCCATGGGCTGAGTGGATCGACCAGCACACTGTGGGCACTCAGAAATACCCATTCTCAAAGCCATTTCCAGCAAATATTTTTCTCCTTAAGCCCCATGCCTCAGTGATGTCTCGAAGCGCCTGATACGCAAGTGGGGGCAATCTCTTCAACCCTTCTGAACAGGACACCGGCTTTCCTGTCCCTTCCTCTCTCAAAACACGTCAAGCTCTTCCCTCCAAAGGGGAAAGGAAAGAGAAGCTGGCCAAGGGGGTCCCGCAGTTGCTACCATTTGGCTTGCTGTGCGCTCAGCACTTTGGATGCATTAGTTTGCAAGTGTTGGATTTTATAGGTGAGGCCATCGCTCAAGACCATGTAAGTGCTAGGGGACAGGGCGGGAATCAAAGCCACCTGTTTTCATTCCTGAAGCCCCAGGTAGGAAATAGCTGGCACAATGAAACTGAGTGATGGGAAGCTGTTAAAGGAGATGAATCTTTTTTTAAAAAAATCAATGTATTATTTATGATTTATGAATGTAAATTTCTAAAAATCAATATGACTTTTTTGTATCTATATTTTTAAAAAATGCAAGTTTCCCTAGAGGGCATTCTGTTTGAGTTAGAAAAGGGATGGTAAAAGTCTAGGAAAGCAAGAAAGGAAAGTGCCATTGCAGGGCCTTGAGAGTACTCAGCAGCAGGAACTCTTACCACCTGGGGTCTGAGAGACCAGAGAGAGCAAGAGGGGAGGGAGGGGAGAAAAGGGAGACAGATGTATGGGGAAGCCTACTTTACACATGGTCTTTGCAAAAGGAGCCAACTTAGGGACCCATCAGGAGGGACCAAAGGAATAATTGGCCTCCCCTCAGCCTCCTCTCAGCCTCTACTCTCCTGGAAGCACCTGCCAATGGGATGCCTCAGAGAAGGGGAGGTCCCTGCTAAGGGCCATTCAGGTCAGCCTTCTGGGCACAGAGTGGATGGGGAAGTGGCCTAGAGGGACAGGCAGGAGCTGTCTACCATGCTGAGTGCCTAAACAGGAGTATGCTGAACCATATATATTCTGCCCCAGATGAGTCTGTTCACCCCGCATTCAGCAAATACACATTGCTAACCACCCCCTGTTTGGGGTTAGCATCCACAAATCAGAGAGAACATTCAGCCTTTGTTTTTGTGAGATTGGCTCATTTCACTTAGAACAATAGTCTCCTGTTCCATCCATTGATCAGCAAATGCCATCATTTTATTCTTTATGGCTGAGTAATATTCCAATGTGTATAGATACCAGATTTTCTTTATCAATTCCTCTGTTGAAGGGCACCTAGGCTGGCTCCATAGCCCAGCTATTGTGAACTGAGCTGCTATAAACATCACTGTGGCTGCTTCACTGTAGTATGCTGATTCTACATCCTTTGGGTATAAACCGAGGAGTACGAAGAAAACTGGGTCAAACCACTCAGTCTCATTCTGCTATATTTCTTAGCTTCTGTTATTCCCACAACCTCTGTTAACCAGCCTTAAACTCTACTGAGGACAAATAATAATTAATACAAGACTGAGTGATGTTGATATTATTTTATCACAGTAGGCATTTAAAAGGGAAAAAGAGAGAAAATTGGAGAAAAAAACACTCTCTCCTACCAAAGACATAAAAAGATAAGAAACCCGGTGCTATATACCTTGCTCAGATCTGAATAAACTGCATTTTTACCCATGGTAGGAGCGGTGCTCCATCCGAGGAAGGCAGGCATCATTAGAGATTTCAAGGTTGCTCCGTAAGTGGGTTGGGTGTAAGGGCTTTCAGAGCCCTCTGATCTTTGATCACCTCCCTTCCCCCGCGGCAATGGAGAGAGCCTTGTGGCTCTGCAATTTTCCACTCAGGGACTCCCCTGAGGCCGACGGGCCTGCAAAAGACCCTTTGGAGAGACCAGATGTCTAGAAATAGAAATGCCAAGGGTAAGGAACTGTTGCATCCACCAGGAGGTATGTCCACCAAGGGGAGGGCGGGGGGGGGGACAAGTCTTTTCCATTCCGAGGGGAACAAAAATGCTTTTGAAGTGGTCTGAAGGCCATGCTCCATGGAAAGCTCCGAGTTGGAGATCTGACCATATTGGAAATTAGCATGGCTAATGAGTTGTTTCAGAGAATCACAGATTATTTTAACCCACTTAACCTTTCCATAAATACTCAGCATAGAAGACACTGGACCTCTATTTTTAACAGTCTAATAACGGGTAAGTGTCATTTTTAAGGCAGTAGCAACAAATGCCAATATCAGTTTTTCAAACCAGAACCATCAAATAATGGCATATGGCTTTATTTCTGTCAGTTCCCGTTCCACGTGAGAGTGGTAGCCAACTGTCTGGACTGTCTGATAAATGCGGAGGTGAAGACAGCCTTAAGTGGCTTGCTGACAGGACTATTTGTTCTGTAAATGGCAGGTGTATGGGAAGGACCCAGATATCAGACACTCAGTGAGCCCAGGTGAACATCTCGAGGAATCCAAGCCTTCCATACACAACGGGTCTGTGGGGTCCATCTTGGACATGGCCCCCTCTTGGGAGGACAATGAAGTCTACAACCCTTCCAGAATGTTCCCTGAACAAGATGGCAAACACAGGCTGCATTCACTAATGCCAATGATTCTGTTCATTGCCCAGGGTTGAGGCTGAGCGCCTCTGAAGAACTTAGTGTTTTGTTTTGTTTTAATTGCTGTCTGTAGCCACGCTCATTCTCAAGTTGATTCATTGATTTGATCATTCATTTATTATCCACCAAATAACCTGTTGGACATCTACTCTGTGCCAGGGGCTTTTCTCAAGACGTAGGAGACACTCTCCTAGATGTACCCTGCATTTGTAGAAAGGAGATAATAATTAAATGAGAAAATATATAAACAAGAGGGCCAGTAGTGCACACCTGTAATCCCAGAAGCTCTGGAGGCTGAGGCAGGAGGATTGCAAGTTCAAAGCCAGCCCCAGCAACTCAGTGAGACCCCTGTCTCTAAATAAATAAAAAAATAAAAGGATGGGGCTCAGTGGTTTAATCCCTGGTACCAAAAAACAAAACATAATAGACAGTAGAAAGTACAAAAAAAATCATAACACACACATACATAACAACAACTGTTACTATGACAGGAAAAAACCAATATGCTCTCCTATCCCCAGTCAGCACTCAGATTAGGTGGTCAGCAAAGAAAGACCCTCTCAAAAGCAGAAAGTATAGCTAAGGATTGAATGACAAGGGAGATCTGAGGGGAGAACATTCCAGGCTGAAGGAACAGTCAGAGCAAAGGCGGGTGAGACCAGTGTGGCAAAGAGGAAGGGAATGAGATCAAATCAGGAAGGCACATGGAGCCCCAGCACGGAGGCTTTGAAGGAGCCCCAAAGAATTTGGATTTTCCTTGAAGCCTATGGGATGAATGAAGTGACCAGATCTGATTGACATTTTAAAGGGATGAACATGGGTTCTTTCATGGGGGACCTACTTGGATCCACTCTGGGGAGAGGTGATGGTGGGTGGTGGCAGGGGACACTTAGAGCATCTGACAGCCTCATCTGGAACAAAATAGGAGGCCCGAAAGGCTAACCCAACCAGAAATCAGACTCTAGTCTAGGGTGACCCTGAAACCCCTTGAGAGGTGACTCAGTCGAAATCCTTTCATTGAAACATGAGCAAAACTGAAACATGAACGAATTCAGGGACACCCCCAGGGTCATGGAACAGATCAGTAGCAACCTCAAGATGATGCAGCAGCTTACCTCTCCTCTTCTCAGGTCTTGAATAACATGCCAAGTGCACCTGGAGCCCAGCCGGGCCAGGGACTGGACCTCCTGGGTCTGGTGGACCCTGAATCCACAGAGTGGGTACAGCTAAGGAATTCTCCCAGGGTCCCTGCATGCATATGTGGATTAGTCATACCCCGTACACTAAATAAATAAAAAGACAACAGGCATCACGAGACCTCTGCGGTTAACGGTTGGAGAGCATCCTGCCAGGTTTTAGTCTCAGCTTTGTTAAATATTAACTGTGCACTTCCAGATAAGCCACTTCACTCTTGGGGTCTTGGTTTCCTCATCTATCAACTAGAATGAAAATAGTAACTTTTTCATTTTGTGAGACCTCAGAAGCTGATGCATCAGAAAAACACTACTAATAATATCTGGCACCGAAAATATTCAGGAAATGCTCACGATTAGTATGTGAAAGACAAAAAAAATTTTTTTTATTTTGCTTGAAATGGGGATCTTCGTATTCCAGGTTGGTGAGAATGGACACCCAGCCTGCAGAACTTTCAGTCTGGTTCTGTCCTATGGGTACCTTGCTGAGTACAGCCACCTCCTCAACTCGGCTCCAACCTGGCTCCAACTCTGGCAGGAGCTGTGGCCTTAGTATAAAGACGTCATTTGGGGGTCAGTTTTTCCTCTATTTCCACGGAGACTTGCTGAGTGCTTATTCAAGTGCCCCGTATCTTTTTTCTTTTTTTTCCCTGCCTTATCTTGATTCATTTGCTTAGTTCACTCCCTGGAGTCCCTCATTTGGAATGGGACGTTTTAATAAGCAGGTGAGAGGTGGCCATGGGAGAGTGGGGGTTGGGAGGACTTCAGAGCTTGACATGTTGTAAGAACTCTGCAGGCTCATGCACAAAGGATCAGCAGGAGGAGGAAGAGAAAGGAAGCTGGGGGTCCCTGACCGCATGTGCGTAGTGTGGGTTCAGAGCACTCTCTTGGGTGCATTTCATTTCTTCCCCGCACCGCCCCACCAGCAGCGCTGTGAGGTGCTAGTGTACTCATTTTACAGAGGACAAACTGAGGCTCAGAGGCCCAAAGGGACTTTTCAAGTCACATGGCCAGTGAATGGAAACAGGACTCCGAGGCTCCAAGTTGCCTGAATTCTTGTCGTTATTTTATTAGATGGCTGGTGGGGTCCCCCAATGCCCTCCCCCTGCTCCCCAGTCATTACTATGTGCCTAGGAAGGAAAGGGGGAAAAAAAGGGTGGGGCCGTCAGAAAGAGAGATGATGGTGATGACCTCTGTGTGTTGGTGACAGTGGCTGTGTGTGTGTGAACAGGGAGACAGAGAGAGGGACCCAAGCAAAGTCTGGGATAGATTCTGCACTAACCACCTATTTAAAACACGGCCAGCTTATGTGATTTTCAGCTGGACCGTCTTCAGGTGCACTGAATAGGAAGCACAGATACCTGGGGTCAACCCAACAAGACACCTGTCCCGAGTGGGGCCCTGAATTGGGGGAGGGCAGCATGCAGGTTTCGCCTCCCTGGGAGGCCCCCTAAGTCACAGGTAGAAACCGTCCTGGGAGCGCCTGTGGGAGCACAGCATGCAACTGGTGGGTCAGCCTCTCTGTGGATTTGGTGCCAATCTCCCCAAAACACATTTCCTTGGGAGTGCCATAATTGCAGCCCCTGGAAATAGTCAAACTCAACTCCTTTCTGCAAAGGAAAAAAAAAAAAAAAGATCTAAGTCACATTTAAACCCGCGGAGCCCTTCTAATGTTGAGATTTTGCAGAAGGTTTTAAGTACCACTCGTGGGATGCACCAAATACCCAAGTTGCGATCGGTCCCTTCCATAATCGCCAGTGTCTAAAAAAAAAAAAAAAAACTGTCTTCCAAACCATCATCTTAATGATTATTTATGGACAGCGTATGAATTTCCCAAATGGGGATCATGCATAATACCCGTGCATTTCCATAAAAACGAGGGCAATTCTTTTCTAACCAACATACCCATATTAACCTAATCTATGCAAATCTATTCATAAGGATTTTTAAAATTTTTTTATAAAACCATGGCTTCCCCTCTGCACCCTCAACGTGCAAAATCCTGCCTCCTTAGCGTCTTCCAGTTTGTTTTCAAGCACAGTGGGGGAGGGAGGAGGGGTCTCAGGAGTAACAGGGGAGCCCTTGCCTCTCCTGGTGATGCGCAGCGCTGGCTCCTTCCTGCACGGTGGGGCAGTTGTGAGCCTAGAGCCAAGTGTGGGAGTTCACCATGGTGGTAGCCACCTCCCCCAGAGCAGGCAGCCTGTCACCAGAGGGAAGTATCAGGTTCCTGCACTCGGCTGTGGGCTGTCCCTGTCTACTAATATGACCGTTTTGCCATCTCTCTGCCAATAAAGCAGGCGCAGCCCCTTGATTGGTATATAGCCTCTCACTTTCCCTCTGCATTGATTTTCTTGTTCTCTTCCTTGGCTTCACAAAAAAAAAAAAAAGAAAGAGAGAGAGAGAGAGAGCAAGAGAGAGACAGGGACAAGTGGCTGCCGCTGTGGACAGAGAAGCTTTATTTTTAGTATGAGACAACCTCTATTTTCTTTCAGGAGAGGGAAGTTGGATTATCAATTCTTTTGTAAATGTGTATGGTGATATTTGCTCCGGTAAGTTTATCTCTCTTGATTTACAGTTGGCTCGTGTGTGTGTGTGTGTGTGTGTGTGTGTGTGTGTGTCTATCTGTCTGCCTGGGTAGATTTGGGCTGTACACTTTTCTTTCCAAATATGATTTTGAAATCTTTCATGATTGTCTTTTTTTTTTTTTTTTAATTTAACTTTGCTTTCTTTGATTCTTATGTTTAAAAACCAGAGTGGCTGTTCTGTGACAGTAAGAAGCTTTCATTAGCTGTTGAAGTATATGCCGGGTGTCTTCCAACAGAGTAAGGAAACTATTTAAGCAAACTTAGAGTTGGCTTTATAAAAAATGTAATGTCATTCTACCCAAACCTTCCTTGAGAGTGTTACATGCCCTGGGTGCCTTCGCGTGTTACAACCTGCTAGCCATTTTTAATTAAAGTTTCTTCATCAGTGTCACAGTGAGACTGTCTCAAACTCCATAAATAGCTACCAAATATTGTGTGCTGTGCTGAAAGATGTGTGCTAATCTCCTAAGGTCTTACGCAAGGTAGAATGAATGAGATGAATTTTCCCTAAGATCCAGGAACATACACCTTTAAAAAAAAAAAAGAGCCAAATTTTTGTGCAAAAAGCATTCAGATCATTAAAGTCCGTTTCACATTATTCCCTGAAAAGCTGGATCCTAAGGAGTGTTGTGTCTCTTCTGTGTTTCTATACACTATGTATTAGGACCACTGTCTGTCAAATGCCCATTCCTGGCTATGGTGTTTCCATATCCAAAGCTAATCAGGAGAAAAGTTGCTATTGTCAAATGCAAACTAGTGTACAATGGCTGTCTGGTCACTTTTGCTAGCAATGGTTTCTAAATGCATTACCTGGTTAACTGCTGTGTTTTTTGGGGTTTTGTTTTTGATTTCTTTCAAAATATAAAAGATGGTCTCAATTCTTTGTTTTTAATTCCAAAGTCTGGGAGAAAATCTATTAATATAATTATCCTAGACAGAGATGATAAGATGATTAACTAATTACGCTAATGGAAACAAGTGGATGCTTTCATCTTCTCTTTTGGTTACACAATCAACAAATCTGCATAGCCCTTTCCATGGTGAAATGAGCTACAGAATATATTCATAATGAAAGTTAAAGGCACCACTGAATGTGAACCAAGAGAAGATCTGACAATTTTTTTTTCAGGGATTGTGAAAGTCAAGTTGGGAATTTCACACGTGCCTAGATCTCTTAGGCATGCACTCTTTTTCTGAACAGCAATTTCTCTGATTTGAAATCATCTCAGGGCAGTTCATGGAAATAGCGATGTGTCTCCAGGAATGTACTGACCCTCTGTTCTGCTGACTTTCGGGTATTCTGAAACTCGCACACAGCCCTCCCACGCTGGAATGAAGCTACTCATCCTGACCAATAGACTAAATTTGGATTAATCTGGCTCAGCCTCAAAAAATGCCAAATCCCCCCAAACCCACCTGAAATTTTATATCACCTTGCCACCGGCCTCTGTAAGCGTGATTCTAATAACACTCTTGGATGTCCTAAGTCCTAACAGCCACCCAGTGTGGCTTTGCAGGTAGTTTCTTGAAAAACCAAACACAGATTTTATCCTTGCGCTATTGCTGGTCACTACTAAGTGAGTCCATCAGCGTAAATATCCCTGTCCCCTTCTCAATGAACACACAGCAGGTTCCAACATCCCTTACTGGGGGCAGTGATTTTCTCCTTTCACGGCCGGTTGTAACAGGTTGTCTATAAAGTCATCAGCTGCTAATGGAGATATCATCATCTCAGGCTGTTCGTTCATCTAGCCATGAAGTTTGAGGGCTGCTCAACTGGCAAATACCTATCTTTTCCTCCAGTTGCCAGTTTCCAGAAGAGTAAGGGCTCTGAGCTGGCAGGACCCACTGACAGGGAAGACAACAGGGCATCTGATTCTTAAAAGAGCTCAGGATTTTCGTCTGAGTTAGAGCAAATAGGCATGGTCCTTTCAAATATCACTTCTAGAAAGTCCAGAATGTTATGCCCAGAAAATCTGTTGTCATGACTTCTGAGGATTGAAATTCTGTGCCATGTTGGGGGAAATAATGAAGGGATTGCTTAAAAAATTGTTTTACAATGAGATCATTGATGCTTTTTAGCAATATGAAAGATGCTGTAGCCGTTGACATTTAATAAGCACCTACTGTATACCTGTCACCGTGCTAAGCATTTTATGTGGCTTCTCTCTTTTTGATCTTCTCAACCGCTCTCTGAGGGAGATAACACTAACTCCCCATTTTACTGAAGGACACAGGGTAGGTCTGCTGAACGTCACTGGCAGTGAAACTAAGTGGCACTTTGATTCCAGAGTCAGGCTCTTCATTTGTCCCCTGGTCAGGGTTTTACGTCGTCAGTGTAAAACTTAGAGGTTTAGATTCAGCCTGGCATGATTTGCAGGGATGTACAATAATATACCATATTTGCATTAGTACTTTTTTCCTCTTCTGACACCACATAATCTCCTTCTTCTCACACTGTGCCTTTGTGACTCCAAGCTAATTATGTGTTTAAATCTGAAGAATGTGTTCTTTATTTCCACTCCATTTGTGTAGTTACCACAATGTGGATGTAACGCAAGTGAGCCAGCTAGGGAGAAGTAATATGCAGAAGAGGCTAAATTAAGGTAGCTTTTTTGTATTGACCAAAATAAACCCATCCCTTGAACTTGCAATCTTTTGAACACAAAGTCAAGATACAGAAGCCACAAGAGCTGAGAAATATCAATATCTCCAGGTGTCTGGTTTGTCGTAGATGCAAAGGACAAAAGGCGATTCCAAGAGAGTTGGTGCACTTGTGGAGAACTTTCTGGAATCCTCACCTCCCTTTGATTTACCCCCACTGTGGTTTTGCTTTCTGGGGCGAAAGGGCTGAGTTGGCACTTCATGTAGCCTACTGCAGAGTGTGTGTACCACCTGGGTAATTAAAAAATGACCAGAGCTGGCTATGAGGGATTTTCGATGCTTGATAAAGTGGCATTTCCAAGCCCTCAAATGCATTCCTTTGCACCTGACTGCTGACTTCCCCATCTGAAATCCATTTAAGCCAATAAAATTCAGATGAATCCTCTAGGGGAAAAAATGCCACTAACTGGGAATCAATATGTTTGAAATTTCTCCTCAAGCTGCAGCTTTAGCAAGCCGGTCCTGGGTGAGTCTGGGAAATGCTGCATTTTTTTTTCCTTCTCATGAGAAAGCAATTATGAGAAAACTATGAATGATTTAAAAAAAAAAAACAAAAAACAATGTTGCCTGAAGACAGAATCCAGCTCAGGACATATATGTTATATTTTACCAAACCCCAGAAAGATCTTAAAAATTAAACAACCAAACAGAAACCCCCCACCACAAATTGGGAGCCCCAAGAGTCAAGTTCTGGAGTGGTTAACGCGATATTGAATCTTGGCGTGAGCCACTGTGTCTAATATGTGACAGGTTTGGAGGGAGCGCAGGTATGGACACCTCTTTGAATGAAGAGTTCAGAGTGCAGTACACAATAAAATGTTTCCAAATTGATAGTCATCTTTTTTTGCCGGAGACAAGCTTGATAACTCATTTGATTCTACAGTACTTCTTTTTCTTCAGATCTTCTTTTGAAAAATATCAGAATTGGTGATTTAATCAGAAAGTGTGGTATTAGAGCCAAGACCCATAAAGAAATTTAAATCAATTTTTTTTTTTAAATTTTGATGGTGCTGGGGATTGAACCCAGGGTCTTGTGAATGCTGGGCAAGCACCCCACCACCTGAGCTATATTACAGCCCTCAATTTGGTTTTTGCAAGAACATTTCTCTGGGTTCTAAATATATCATCAAATGAGAACTTTTCCCTTTATGAAGTAATGTTGTGTTTAGTCATAGTATTTATCAAATATAGGCTCTCTCTTAAAATCAACCTTAGAGACAGTTTTATAAAGTGTATCTTTTTTTGTTGTTGTTGTTAGAGATGTGTGTACTGAAACATATCGAACATTAAGTTCTTAAAAATAATCTGATAAGTATGGAGAAACTGTCTGGCATTAAGACATAATGAGTGTTGGCTAGTCTTGAGTTTATCATCAGACATGCCAGACAGATGTGCCAATAGAACTGTTGGTCTCATTACATGCATGCATAAGAACAGAGAACCAGCGAGGTTTTTTTTTGAACCAGCACATCAAGCATCAAATCCTGTACAAGAGGTTATTGGTCATTGGTGTGTCTTTAAAGGCTTAAAGAAAAAGGAGTGTGCTGAGATTGCAGACACCTCTGTCTCTCCACCCTGCAGACTAATGGAACTGCATAATTGATAGATGCTACAGTGATCGTTTTTTAACACAGATTCTAGCCAACGGTACTAATGGAAAATTGTTATGGGGGGAGCTTCTAACACATCCCTCTGTGGTTTCTGGCAAGCTCACTCTAAGCCCAGTCCCTCCACTGTGGAGCGTTAGTTGGTCCATGTAAGTGGATAATCATGTCCTCATGGTCCCTTGGGAGAATGGTGTGTTAGGCATAAAAGGTTTCTCTTCACAGTTCCCATGTGACTTCTGTGGCCCTGCTTATAGAATCCTAAAATCCTCCCAAATTGCCTTGCACTATCCCAGTGTTGACTTTCTGAAAAAGATGTGACTGATAATTGAGGCTTAGTTTATTTCTGGTAAAGTGTCCCCAATATGATTTATTATTGCAAGAATTTTTTAAGTCCCCATATTGACATCTACTCCTCAATGATGAATTCAAAATCATAGATAGATAGATAGATAGAAAGAATTTCCAATAGATAAAGGTTTCTCAATCTTGGCACTATGTTTTTTTTTTGTTTGTTTTGTTTTTAAGACAGGGTCTCACCAAGTTATTTTAGGCCTTACTAAATTACTGAGGCTGGCCTTGAAGTTATGATCCTCCTGCCTCAGCCTCTGATTCACTAGGATCGCAGTACAGCATGCTTAGCCACTCTTAACATGTTTACAATTAAAAAAAAAAAAAACCTATAGCATTCAAATTATCTTTATACAAATTTCCCCAATAAAAAAAGATGTTTTAGTTGGGAGCAGATCTGAGGGAAGGATTGCAGCATTGCCTCTGCTAGGTTATCGTTTCATTTAACAAATACATACAGATACCTACCATGTGCCTGGCACTGAGAGAGGGGTAGGGATACAGAAATGAACAAACAGGTCGGGTGCAGAGGCTCATGCCTGTAATCCCAGGGGCTCAGGAGGCTGAGGCAGGAGGATCATGAGTTCAAGGCAGCCTCAGCAACTTAGCGAGGTACTAAGCAACTCAATGAGACCCTGTCCCTAAATAAAATACTAATTGGGGCTGGGGATGTGGCTCAGAGGTCGAGTGCCCTGAGTTCAATCCCAAGTACCCCCACCACCACCTAAAATAGAAATGAACAAAGAGATAATATCTGCTCTCCCTGTGGTAGGAGAGACAAGAGCTGTCGAGTTCCATTTTCTTGCATAACTTTGTTTCTATTTTATGGTTCTATTTTATGGATTGTGTCTTCTTAAAGGTGTAATTGTACTGCTTTGCAAGACATTCGTAGGAAATCTGTGCTTTTGGACTTGGTGAAGGAACAAGAGTGAATGCGCTTATTTGCTGATGTCGTTACCGCTCACTGACATGGAGTGCTTTGAAGCAGGGAGCTGGCAGCGGTTCTCGGGGCTTGTGTCTTATAAACATTATTTGGCGCTCCTGGGCATCCTCAGACTTAATGGGCTATCCTTATCCTCATACTTGCCCAGGGTTGGGAGAGGAATGAAGGTGAGAGTCTCTGAGAGCACAGAAAAGTAAAGATGGCCCTGTAAACCAAGAAGCTGCCTAGAGGAGCCACGATTTCCCCGACACTCAGAATGGTCTGGTTTCTGTAGGCATCCATTTACTCTCCCATTTATTTAACAAATGTACTGATGTGCTGGGAGCCTTCTTTATGCGAAGCATGACCGCAACAGGAATAAAAAAATATATACTAGTTTCTGAATGCATTGAACTTGCAATAGATCAGGATTTCTCAATCTCAACCCTATTATTTATTTTATTTTACTTTATTTTATTTTATTTGGGGAGGGGGGTTACTGGGAATCAAATCCAGCTGACCACTAAGCTATATTCTCAGGCTTTTTTCTTTTCTTTTATTAGACAAGGTCTCACCAAATTGCTTAGGGCCTCACTAAGTTGCTGAGGCTGGATGCAAACTATGATCTCCCTGCCTCAGCCTCCCATTCACTGGGATTGGGATTACAGTGCGGCATGCTTGGCAACAATGAACATTTTTTTGGCTGGGAGTGGTGGTGCACACCTGTAATCCCAGGGGCTCAGGAGGCTGAGGCAGGAGGATCATAAGTTCAAAACGTAGCGAGGCCCTAAGCAACTCAGCAAGACCATGTTTCTAAATAAATATAAAAAGGGCTGGGGATGTGGCTCAGTGGTTAAGTGCCCCTGGGTTCAATTCCCAGTACAATATCTCATCTTTGCCGGAGACTGATTTATATACTGTTAGAGGTTTAGCAACATTCTTGACCTCTACCCACTAGATGTCAGTAGCAACCTCCACCCCACATTGTAACAACCAAAATGACCTGGACATTGACAAATTATCCACATCTGCAAAGAGAACCCCACTGCAAGGAATTTGGTGAGGACCGTCAGCTTTGACCACGTCTTCCCGCCAGATTGCTACTCTTTGGCTTCTCAGATGGATGCATGATTTACCTGGGGAGTTTTAAGTGGCTTTTTCCAGATGTGCTGGAACAACAAGGCACTTTTAAATTTTTTTCTTTTTAATTATTAACCCTTACCTTCGTGTAATGCTTTGCCACTTTAGGTAACCGACAGGATCTCGTTTGATTCTAGAAATCAACAAATGAGGCAACATTAAAACATGGCCACCTTTAACATGTGATTACACAATGGGCTTTCAAACCTGGATTCAGACTCATGTTGTCCTAACTAACATCCCAGTTTTTCTCCAAAATTATAATATTTCATGGGAAAAGGGTGGATATGTTTAAAGCATATTTTTTCTCTTTGAGAATCTTTTGTGGGTTTTTTGCCTTTTTAAAAAAATTTTATTGGTTCTTTTTAGATATATGTGACAGTAGAGTGTATTTTGACACATTTATGCAAACATGGAGTATATCTTATTCTAATCAGGATCCCAGTCCTGTGGTTGAGCATGATGTGGAGTTTCACTGTGGTATATTCCTATATGAACATAGGAAAGTTCTGTCCAATTCACTCCACTGTCTTTCCCATTCCCATCCCCTCCCTTCCCTTCATTCCTGTTTGTCTAATCCAATGAACTTATATTCTCACCACCCCCTTATTGTGTGTTAGCATCTGCATATC
The DNA here is from genome assembly GCF_001458135.2 of Marmota marmota marmota. Classification (NCBI taxonomy): domain Eukaryota; kingdom Metazoa; phylum Chordata; class Mammalia; order Rodentia; family Sciuridae; genus Marmota; species Marmota marmota. Next base: position 16,285,238 of record NW_025999941.1, read on the forward strand.
AGAACATTCAACTTTGTATTTGGGGGATGAGCTTATTTCACTTAGCATGATAGTGTTCCGTTCCATCCATTTACCGGCAAATGCCATAATTTTATTCTTCTTTATGGCTGAATAATATTCCATTGTGTACATAGACCACATTTTCTTTATTCATTCATCTGTTGAAGGGCACCTAGTTTGGTTCCATAGCTTGGCTATTGTGAATCGAGCTGCTATAAACATCCATGTGGCTATTTCACTGTAATATGCTGATTTTAAGTCCTTGGGGTGTGTGGCGTGGAGTGGGATAACTGGGTCAAATGGCGGTTCCATTCCTAGGGTTTTTTTGTTTGTTTGTTTTTTGGAGACTCCCCCATTCTGCTTTCCAGAGTGGTTGCATCAACTTGCTCTTTTGGACAATGAGGGGATGAAGCAGTGGATGGTGGCTGGTCACTGGAGGTCCGCAGACAAGGCCCCATACTTGGCAGCTTATGCACGTGTTTTGTATGGTCCACACTCTGAGTTTCCTCAAGAGTTTGGGGAAATGTAAGTGAAACATTGAAAAAGCCACAAGAAGCCTTAGAGATCATTCTAGTACCGTGGATAGGGCACAAGTTTTGAAGTGAGTCAGACCTGCCTTGTGGGTCAGCATCCTGAAAGGAAATGGATGATACCCTGAAATTATCTGGCCCTCGTGGTGATCCCAAGACACTGAAACTTAATTTCCTTAGGCCAGAAAACAGAAGCCCCAAGAGGTGACCTGATTGCCTGAGACCTTATAATGAATTCCAGACAAAGAAAAACAATAGCAGAACTCAGTCTCCTTCCTGCCAATGGGATGAAGAACTGTTTCTAATGGGGGGGGGGGGAATGGACAGAGGTGGCCCCCACCATAAATGTATGTGTTTGGGATTATACAGATGTCTAGGTGCCGGAATCAGGTCTCTGGTTTTCTATCCACCTTGGGGGAGTATTTTAACTGAATCTCAGCCTCTTAAAGGCTGCAGAGACCCAGCACCCCGGGATGGATCTTAGAAGAGGGGGAGACATAGAAAACACAGTAATGGTAAGTGGTGGCTTGCAGGGGCGTTCATCCCAAACGCTCCTGAGCTTGGACATCTGTGAGGCTTTCCCAGGAGAGGGGGTCACGCTGTACTTTGGCACAAAGCCTTGATGTTTCAAAGGAGCTATTGAAAGGTATTGGTAACTCTTGAGACCCTTGGCACAGTTTTCAAAGTCAAAGACCTTCCAAATGTATTAATCTGGCAGAATTCCCAACAAGAAAATTTTATTCTTCCTGCATTGTCTGAGAACACCAATTTTGCAATGAGAGGAAATAGTTCCAAATCCCAGCTGTGTGACTTTGGTGTATTCCAGGCCTTGAGATGAGGCCTCCGCCCTCTCTGGACCTCGGTCTCTTCTTCTGTATAATGGAAGTCATGAATTCCCTCCCTAGCGCTCCAGGGAGGATGGCTGTCCTAAGTGATACAGGAAAGCCCTTTTGAGATGGTGTAGGTCTAGGCAGTGGCCATTATTTCCTTCCCTTCACAGTCAAAGTCCATTTTGCTATCGGTTTTCATCCTGTGTCCTCAATGAGTGGGCGAAGTTACGGGAAATGGTTTCCTCCCGTCTACCAGGAAAAGGACTATAGTTATGGGATGGGTCTAAAGTCATCTGGAAAGGCTTTGATGGGCCCTTGTCTCTCAAGGGGGAGATTTATACCACGTGACAAATTGCAGAGACTGAGCATCATCACTAAAGAATAACTATAATAAAACCAAGTGCACTGTGGATAAAGCCATTCCCCGGACCAGCTTAACAAAGGGAAGGCATCTGAGTTTTCCTGTCTCTTTCCTTGTGATCCGTCGGACACCAGGAGTCCTGGCATATCCCATGTGTCTTGTAATCAGTAGAAGAGACTGACAGGCCCTTGGACCACAGACCATCTTGTGCTGATAATGAGTGACTTTAACCATTTCCTGTCTCCACGTGATTCCAGAAGCTTCTGGGGGTGGGGCTGACAATTCATGATTTTCCTCCCCAAGGACAGTTTCTCAGGGAAACCTCTCTGCCTGCCCTGGGTTCCTCATTAGCCCCTGCTGCACGCAGGAAATTCAAAGGTTTCTCATTTCTCATGTTTTATTTACAAAGCATCTCCTGACACATTTGATCAGAAAATCCAGTTGGCACGTATTTTTCTCCAAGAACATTATTGGGGGGAAGTCTGCTCCTGGGCTCCTTCCCCCTCAGCTCACCTCTTCACTGGGACTGGTATTTATGAACTCCTCATCCTCTGAGGCATTTGGAAACCCCTTCCCTTGCCGTTCCCCCTCCAGATGGGTTCGTTGATTGAATTTTTTCCCCTCTCTATTGCTTCTATAACTCAAAGAAAGTGTTTCTCACACTCTTCATGGAAGTCAAGAATGTTTTCATATTCATTCATTCATTCATTCATTTTTTCATCCATTCATTCATTCACTATTCTTTCAGCTGTGTTTTTTTTTGTGGGGGGTACTGAAGATTGAACCCGGAGTGCTTAATCACGGAACCACATTCCCAGCCCTTTTTATTCTTTATTTTGAGACAGGGTCTCACTAAGTGGCTGAGGCTGGCATGGAACTCGAGATCCTCCTGCCTCGACCTCCTGAGCTGCTGGGATTACAGAGATGTGCCACTGTGCCCGGCTCAGCTGTAATTACTGAGAAGCAACTATGTGCCAGGCACTGTGTTAGGGTTTAGGAAATGGAGGTAACTAAAACTGACATAGTCCCCAGTCTTGTGAGGCTGACAATCTAATGGGGTACTCATTCAATTTCAAAATACCTAAAAGTGATTTAATTATCATTGTAGTCAATGCTAAAAATAAAGCTAAACCATCTTGGGTACTAATTATGTTACAGGCACAGTTCCAAGTGTTTTTATGCATATTAATTCATTTAATCCTCATAAAAGCTCTTTGAGGGAATTATAAGAGGAAAGGATTAGAGCCCATAAAATCTGAAGGGCATGGACTCCATTAGTAAATCCAGTCATACTGGAACGCAGATAACTCAACAGGACAAAGTAGACACCATTTATACAGACTGAGTGTCCGCAGGCACAATGCTCTAGGCCCCGAAGAGCCTGTACCTTCCTAACAGCATCATGAGGGATGACTATTATTATTTTAGGGTAAGGAAAATAAAAGGCAGAGATTCGGAACCACTTATCCACATAGTGATTTCTGAGATGCAGCTTACAGGTTGTAGATCCCAACTCTGAACCCTTTCCCAGGCTGCTCATCTGTGAAAAGCTGATACAAAACATCCCTCCTTCAGTTCATGTACTTAGTAAAAGGTAAAAAGAGGATCATTTTAATGTCTGTAGTAAGAACCACAGGGATTCCTCATGCAAGTAAGATGGAACCTCGCAGGCACTGGGAGTGCTTTACACATCTTTAACCTTTACACATCTTTTATTTATTTATGTATTTTGGGGTACCAGGGATTGAACCCAGGGCACCTAACCACTGAGTCACATCCCCAGTATTTTATTTAGACACAGAGTTTTGCTGATAATTTGCTGAGGCTGGCTTTGAACTCATGATCCTCCTGCCTCAGCCTCCCGAGGGGGCTTCTCCATCAGCTTCCCATGCTGAGCATTGACTGAGGACCAGCATCCCTGGTATGACTGAGCACTTCTTAGTCATGCTGAATCTCAGGTTCCAGCCCAGACCAACTCAGTATCAGAATCTGTATTTAGATGATTTCCAGGTGTTTGATGCATGGTTAAGTTTTTGTAGCTCAGATCTAGAACAAGTTAAGATTGCACTCGCAGCCCGGCTCTGATGCTAACAGGCCAGTTGTTTGACACGTGCAAATTGTTTTTCTCCTGTGTGTCTTCCGTGGAGAAGACCTCAGCCTTCCTCACAGACGGGGCCAAGAGCCCTCCTACAGGAGAGTGCTGGGAAGAAGATTCTGTAGAACTCAAGAGTCTCTTATTTACCTCTGGGAGTCAGTGTGGCCCCTGGAGCACCTATATCAAATCACCTGGGGAGCTCATTAAAAAGGATGTTGAAGTTAAAATCAGACATCTCAGGTAGCACTCAGTGCCCAAATATGGTATAATAAGGTTTTCAAACACCGAGAAAAATGGAGATCAGGTGCAGAACAAGGATTCAGTAAACACACTGTCAACCTAAATAACAATGGGAAGGACATTCTTTTTTTAATATTTTCATTTGGTGCATTATAATTATATATAATAATGTGACTCACTGTGTTACATCCATCCATGCACAGCACATAATTTGGGCTACTTCATCCAAAAACCCATCACCATTTTTAATAGGCATTAATTTTTATAACCATTTTAGACTTACGGGAAATCGAGACGATACCAGAGTTCCCACGTACCACCTCACCTGTTTTCACCTGTTGTTGACATCTTATGTTTTAAATTCATGTAACACATTGGAAACTTCTTTTTGTTTATTTGTTTTTATTGGTTCTTTTTAGTTATGCATCACAGTAGAATCCGTTGTATAATTAGAAGAGCATGGAATATATCTTGTTCTACTTCAGTCCCCAGAACTACTCCTTCCCCTACCCCTCTACCCTGCTCCCTTTCATCTATTGATCTTTCTGCTATTTACCCATAGTTTTTTTTTCAAATTAATTTCTTGTGAATGTACATGCTGTTGAGATTCCCTGCAGTGTATTCATATATGTACATAGAAAAGTTATGTCAGATTCATTCCACTTAGAAATTTTTCAGAGTAATGATTTTTTTTTTTTTGGTACCAGGGATTCAACCCAGGGGTGCTTAACCCCTGAGCCCCATCCCCAGCCCTTTTTATATTTAATTTAGAGACAGTTGCTTAGGCCCTTGCTAAGTTGCTAGGCTGGTTTGAACTCACCATCCTCCTGCCTCGGCCTCCTGAGCTGTCAGGATTACAGACGCGTGCCACTCTGCCCAGCGGGATGATGAACAAATTTGTCTTATTTTTTCACAGTACTGAGGATGGAACCCAGGGCCTTGCAGATGCTGGGCAAGTGCTCTACTATGGAACTTCACCCCTTGCCTTTGGCAAATGATTGGTAGTGGTAAGAGTTATGGAGAAATATAAATCAGGTAGAGGAGATGGGCCATTCTTTCAAATCTATTTTAATATATTGATCAATATATTTTCAAATCTATTTTAATATATTGATCCAAATAGCAAATTTACTAGGGGAAAACTACAGAGAAAAAAAAATTGAAAGTACACCAAGTGATTTTTCATCCTTGTGAGTTTTAGGATTGTCTCTATAGGTTTTATTTAAAAGGAAGAGTGATTTTCTTTGGAAATTTGAATGGATTCAAAGCTTGCTGGAAAACTGGTCCTGCTAGGCACGGTGGTCCGCACACCTGTAATCCCAGTGGCTTGGGAGGCTGAGGCAGGAGAATAGGAAGTTTGAAGCCAGCCTCAGCAACTTAGTGAGGCCCTAAGCAACTCAGTGAGACCCTGTCTCTAAATAAAATACAAAATAGGGCTGGGGGTGGGGCTCAGTGGTCGAGTGCCCCTGAGTTCAATCCCCGGGACCCCAAGTAACAAAACAAAACAAAACTGGTCCTATCTCCGCCTTCTCCCCACAGAATGTGTGACCCCCCGGGGGATCAGGGGACTTCATGGTTGACACAATCATCCATCAATCATTTTGATGCTAACAATAAACCCATGAAACAGACAGATTCATTGTATATAGAGTTTTCCATCAAATGAAAAATCTATAGCTCAAAAAGTCCACTTGGAGTTGACCAGAGTTTCTCGTCCCTGGTGAGCAGTAGTGCACAAAGGCTCAGGTCCCTGCTCTCCAAAGGCAACGTGGACTTCAGACCTCTAATTATTTGACAATCCCTAAAAAAAACCTCCCAGTGGGGGGTGGGGGAACCTAAGGGTTCCAGGGTGGTGAGGGACCCTATGGGATGTTTTTGTTCCACATCTTGGGGTCTTGTTGACCTCACTTCATGTTGAAGCTATAATCATGGTTTAAGATGGTAACATTCTGAAAGCATTTTTCTTCCACTTTAATGGTGATGTTGCAGAGAATGAAAGCAGAATAAGAGATATAAAGAAGCAAATGGTAATCATGAGGCACGGATCATTAGTTTCCAACTGATCATACATATCTATACATATGCCAATATATCTGTTAGACCTTGTTAGGCTATTACAGAATTCTCTGAGCTCAATTTTATTAAGTTTCAGAATGGACTTTTCAAGCAGTCACTCCAGATAAGCTCTCTTTTCATACTCTTCTGCCTCAAATTTTGGAATGGTTTTATTGGTACTGGCTCAGAATGGAAATGGGATTTCACGAGGACGTGTGCTTGTGAGTTCCACTGGCAAAGTGTTCGACGTGCAACTCAGAAATACGACCTCTCTCTTCTTTCCCTCAGTAGTCCACAAACAGTATCATGATCTAATAGCTTAAATGTGAGGGCCAACATATTAAAAGAGAAAAAAAAATAGCCTATCTAATGATAATGCCGCCATTTCCCGCACCATCAGAGGGAAATTGGTCACCAATCAGGCTGTGTCCACCCCAAACTCTAGAAGGTCCTCATTAATTTCCTGGTCTTCTTAGATTGAGGTTAAAATTCACATTACACCCTTCAAATGCCACTTGGAATTATTTATATAATGCAGTAATGACATTGTCGTCTACTGTCATAATAGGTCTTGTCTCTGTTCCTTCTCCACACGGCTGTCCTCCCTCCCTGCAGGATTGCCTTAGGAATGTGAAATTCATAAACCAGTAAGAAACACGCTGGGGTGTCTAGCGATCCTTGGGAGCCATCCAAGGAGCCCAAGAGGTAACACAGGTGGAGTCTAACGTGTGTGACCCCAAAGCTCCGACGAGGCAGGTGTTTATCCAGTAATTTGTCAACTGACATATAATTTAAGATTGTCAGTTAAAAAGAAATTAGTTCTTACATAATAAAGCATGATTGAAGGGTAGTTTCTCCTGTAATCATCACTTTTAAGGTGGTAAGATTCTGAAAGTGTCTTTCTTTAGCCTCTTTCTTCCAAGTTCTCAAAGTTAAGTTGAACTGTATTCTTTTCTCCCTGGGTTAACCATGGAGTCTGCCATGGACAGATTATAATTGGTCTTGTCTTACCATGGTCTTACCCTCTGCCTCAGTGAGATTGGTTAGAGCCAAAAGTAAGAACATGGATGAGTAGAGGAATCTGGACTTAGAAAATAATAATTTTATAGTGTAAAAGCATGGGAGAAGCTCTTTAATAAATCCTACACTTTGCATTTGTTGAATTAACTGCTGTTCCCAAGTCCCTTTATTAAAAAAAAAACAAAAAACTTGCTTATGTTCCTAGCATGCTAAATAATCATGGAAAGTTGGTGCTGTCAAGCCCTACTAAAGCCAGGTATGGTGGCACATACCTGTAATCCCAGCAGCTTGAGAACCTGAGGCAGGAGAATGATGAGTTCAAAGCCAGCCTCAGCAACTTAGTAAGGCCGTAAGCAACTCAGTGAGACCCTGTCTCTAAATAAAATAGAAAAAAGGTCTGGGGGTATGGCTCAGTGGGTAAGCACCCTTGGGTTCAATCCCTGATACAAAACCAAAAAATTCCTTACTGAATCCACCAGTTGTGATATGTTCATTCATATGGTAAATTTTATTAAAAGTAGAGGAAAATGTTTTTGTCTTATTTGGCCTTTGCATGTATTTGTATATGTGTGTATCTTCCAATGTTCCCAATTTCAAATGTCAGCTATTTTATCCTGTTCCCATTAAATTATTTATTCTGAAACAGACTTTGAATATCAAGACCTTCTGCCACCCTGTCACTCCCCACATGGTGCGTGGCATGGAGGAGGCTCTCTGTAGATGTTTGTTGAATGAACAATTGACAACCAGTCAGGATTTACACTTTCAGCAGGAGCATTGTTTTTGCTTCAGTATCTTGAAGCCTCCTCAGGTTGAGCAGCCAGGTAAAGAATAACTCATTGGATGAAATTGGTCAGAAGACGGGAATGGGATTGGAGGGAAGAATTATAGCTTCCATTCTTGTGAGCCCTGACTGTGGGCCAGGCAAGAAGGAGGTCATTTTAAATACATTTCACCATGGAATTCTGTGGTGAGGTCAGGTATCACCCGCTCATGTGAGAAGAGGAAACTGAACGATTGATGAGCTTAAGAATTTGTTCAGGGCTGGCGCTGAGGCTCAGTGGTAGACCGTGGCACGTGGGAGGCACTGGGTTCCATCCTCAGCACTGCATAAAAATAAATAAATAAATAAAGATATTCTGTCCATTGACAACAGAAAAAAAAGTATTTTAGAAAGTAAAAGTAAAAAATAAAAGATATTGTCCAAGGTCATAGAACCAAAAAGCGATGTTAGAAACTGTACCATCAGGTCAATCTGAATCCTGGTCTTACCCTCTGCCTCAGGGAGAAAGGAGAGATCTGATTCATGATCGTGGTTTCTTTCCTGAGTTCTTGCTGCTTGTTGCTTCTGATAAACCTTCTCTGGACCCTGGACAGTTCTTTGTGTCTTTATATTATTTCCCCTGTCTTGAAGTCCTTTGTCCTCAAATTACCTTTGAATCGCTGGAACACTCCATGTCAAATGGAAACCAAATCCAAATAACACCAAGAAAATCTGCCTTTTCTGTTAGAGCTGGTGAAACCAGAGAGACTCCAGTCTTTGCTAAGGGGGTCTTCAAAGAAGGGGTGGCTGGTCGCCTCTTCCATCACCTCCCAAGCTGAGAATGGTTTGCCAAGCTTGGGGACTGGGCTCTCATGATCTTCCTCTCCTACAAAAATAAATTCAGCTCCCTGGTGGATTCCTCAGTACTTGCCCTTTGAGGAAACTCCAACTCCCCAACATAGTTTCTAGTTCCACCCAGTTATGATCTTTACACCAGTAATGCCCTTTGGTTCAATGTAGATTTCTATTGATCCTTTCCATTTTTTTTTTTTTATTCTTTGGATAAACTGGAATCTTTACGAAGTGGGTTCTCTTTTTCATTTTTAAGGTCTTAACAGGTCAATGCTTTGTCCCTAAAAGTTTCTGGGACATCCATTTGTTTTTCCCCTAGAACTTTCTGGGACATTTGTGTCTCTGTGATAGGCGTAGCACTGGGAAGCACAGAAGGTTCATTTTAATGAGCTCTTGGGTGATGTTTCTTGCATCTGCTAAAATAAATGAGGTCAAAATAAGATTGAAGAGATCTTCAAGTGCTTCAACATCTAACAAACTGACTTTATTACATAGAAAACAAGGGGGAAAAATGAAAAGACCCTGAAGATTAAGAAAGTAATTGAACTCCTGTACTTAGTGAAGGATAAGTCTCAGTGGAGCAAATTCCAATTTGTATTACCTGTGAAAGAGGGAGAAGATTGCATAACCAATTACACACACCCACGGAGCTCAAATCATACCACAGGCACATTGAATATTCAGCAAGCTTTGGTCCAGAAAGAGAGAAGACTTTACTGCCTCTCTGAGTTTTTGACTTATGAGTGTAAGTCTACATAATTAACTTTACTCTTGGCTGATGCTTTGGGTATGGTAAAATAAAATCCACTCATAAAATCCACTAAGATTAATCCCTCCTTGGATTTGTGTGGCTTAGTCTGATGGCACTGCCCTCCACTTCTTTCTTGATACTCTGCCTTGGACTTTTTGTATCAGGTAGTTTGTGCTGTATAACAAACCATCCCAAAATTTAATGCCTTGAAACCACACTATTCATGTAACTCAACGATTCTTTGGGTTAGCAATTTAGCCTGAACTTAGCTAGGTCTACTGTTCTGCTGGTGCTGACTGGACTCACTCATATATCTATGGTCATTTTCCAATGAATACAGTGGTTTCTTTTCCATGGGTTAACAGTCTGTCAAATAAGAAAATGGCAGTGACTGAGTCACTCATTTCTCATCATCCAGTGGGCTAGCCTGGTGTGTCCTCACAGCCATCTCCAGGTTCCAAGTCAGTAACCAGGCTCCAGGGTCTCTTAAGGCTTAGGCTTGAGACTTACAAGATGTCACTTTCATCACCTTCAGTGGGTTAAAGAAAGTCACACAGCTGTCTCAGATTGAAGGCTGAGGAAGTGGACTCTACCTCCTGGTAAAATAGCTGCAAAGTACTGTACGTATTTTCATAGTATTTTTGCTACTAAACCATCATCTCTGCAAGTCCAAAAATCCAATCATTCTCTCACTTCCAGAATCCAGTCGTTTGGTCATATCAGCTTTGAGTTTAGATCTCTTCCAATCGGGTCTGACTATTGCCTCTCTCTCCTTATAAACCATTCCTATCAGTGAATTTGTCACTTTTCCACACTGTTAAATGAAAGCTTTGCATTTCTCTCACATTCACCTCTCCCCACCTCCTTTGTAGCCCAAGCCGTCAATTTCAAAGAGAATCTTTCTGTCTCTCATCTCCCAAGTGGATTTCTCCTTGATCTCCATATTGCTAGGTATCTCATTCAAACCATCCAGCTAACTCTCTTCCCCTAGTCGTGCTATTTTCTCTCCCACCTCAGAAACTTCTACGGCTCCCCAAACCTCCTTGTACCAAGCTCAGTATTTTCTGCCAAACCACACTTTCTGATTTGGTCCCAAGTTCCCTGTTTAGATTGACTTTCAACAGTGTCCACCACTTTAGACTTTCACACATTGGTGAAATGAGCCACTTTTATTTATTCATTTATTTTATATATATATATATATATATATATATATATATATTTTTTTTTTTTTTTTACCAAGGATTGAACTCAGGGGCGCTTAAACACTGAGCCACATCTCCAGCCCTTTTTAAATATTATATTTAGAGACAGGATCTCTCTGAACTGTTCAGGGCCTTGCTAAGTAGCTGAGGCTGGCTTTGAACTTGGAATCCTCCTGCCTCAGCCTCCCTAGTCGCTAGGATTACAGGCGTGCACTACAATGCCCGGCTGAAATCAGGCACTTTAAAATCCCTACACATTCCACAATTTCTTCGAGTCGTTTATTTTTACTGTTTTTCTCCATCTATTTTTGACTTTTAAACTCTGACCCACCTCCAGGCATCAGAACAAGTTCTTCTTCCTCTGCAGAGACAAAGGATGAGCATCATGATGACTTCTCACCTCCTAGTCCCTTAATGTCCCATGATGACAGTGCTATATATTTAGCCAAAGAATTCCATCGATCTTAAAAATATCTCCATACTCACATGGACCAGGGTCTCCTCCAGCAAATTTTGAACTCCATGAGAGCCAAGAAGCTCATCCTGTGTTCTTTTGGATTCTCTAGATCTCTTTTGACTGGATAAAGGGCAAAATAGATATTCAACAACAAAAAAATTATCACATTGAATTAAATCTCATTCTGTGAAACTCATTAATTCATTATATTTCATTAAATCAAATTAAATTTAATTTCATCTAATCTACCACTTTGTTCCCATTATTTTAAGAAACAAGATTATGTGGTTTATCTATTCACAAAGCCTAAATGTTTAGGGGCTGGGAGGGAAATATAGTTTCTAAAACTCTGTACCGATCTGGTAATTTTTATTCAGATTTTATAGTTGCTTAATTCTGCCAAATGTTTTCTATGATGCAAGTTATAAGAAAATTCTGCATGTCCTCCTCCAGCAAAGTGGGGCTTGACACCTCCCTCACCCACCACCATCCAATTCAGCACTAAACCTCATTGATTTTTTTTCCTCCAAAATATCCTTCAATCTTTCCATCTCCACTCTTACCCCCCTCCCTCTCCCTCCTGCCCTTGAAACCTCCCACAAAAAGTCTCACTGTTCTGCTGGGTGTGGTGGTGCCTGCCTGTAATCCCACAGCTTTGGAAGCTGAGGCAGGAGGATCGTGAGTTCAAAGCCAGCCTCAGCAACAGTGAGGTGCTAAGCAACTCAGTGAGACCCTGTCTCTAAATAAATTCAAAATAGGGCTGGGGATGGGGCTCAGTGGTCAAGTGCCCCTGAGTTCAATCCCTGGTACAAAAAAAAAAATCTCACTGTTCCTCACTTTTCCCCCACCCACATCATCCTCCAAGCCATGCTTCCTATGGGAATATGAAGGATAAATTTTAAGTTCAAGTTCATTCACCCAGCTTTCCTAAATAATATATTCCAGTAAATTCACTTTGCTCTCAGTTCAAGGTCAATAAGACCCTGTAGCATCTAGCCCAGCCTGAATCTTCAGATCATTTCTCCCCATAATGTTGTTTTAGTCAGATTTTTGTGCTGCTGTGATAAATAAAGACCCAACCAGAACAACTGTAGAGGAGGGAAAGTTAATTTGGGGGTTCACGGTGTCAGAGGTCTCAGTCCATAGACAGCAGGCTCCATTCCTCAGGGCTGGAGGGGAGGCAGGACATCATGGAGGAAGAGTGTGGTGGAGGGAAGCAGCTCACATGGTGATCAGGAAGCAGAGAGAGACTCCACTCTCCAGAGACAAATAGAGACCCCAAAGCCACGCCCCCAATGCCCCCTCCTCCAGCCACACCCACCTGCCTCCAGCCACCCCCCAGTTAATCCCATCAGGGGTTCATTCACTGATTGGGTTAAGGCTCTCACCACCCAGTCATGTCTCCTCTGAACCTTCATGCACTGTCTCACACGTGAGCTTTTGGGGACACCTCACATCCAAACCAGAACAAGTGTCCATTATATCACTTCTTCCTCCAGCTCTGTCCCTCGAGTACATTAGGCACCATCCTCCCACACAGCCTTTGAATATGCCACTCTCTCTGCCAGAACACCTACCCAGCTGCCCTTCATCTACTTTTAGACATTGTTTAGTAAAACTGAACTTATTTTCCTGACTATATTTAATCAATGTCTGTCTCCTCCATCAAACTATAAGCTTCTTGAAGCCAGAAAGCCTCTCTGCTCTTGCCCTACCAAAGCAGTGACTGAACACAGCAGTGTCTGTGTGTATTAAACATTCATAATTATGTGAAATAATGAGTGATCAATTGAATGAATGAATGAACAAATAACCATCTGCATCCCAGCCCTGTGCTCATGCTTAGATATGCATAAGACATGGTTTATGTCCTCAAGAGCTTATATTTTCATTAGGAGAGGCAGATGTGCAGAAGGTTAAAGAGACCAGTTTTGCTTGTGGTGAAGGGAAGAAAAAAAAAAGGAATATATATTAGTTTTTTCTTTCTTTTTTTGGTACCAGGGATTGAACCCAGGGGTGCTCAACCACGGAGCCACATCCCCAGCCCTTTTTAATATTTTGTTTAGACACAGGGTCTCACTGAGTTGATATGTGCCTTGCTAAGTTGCTATGGCTGGCTTTGAACTTGCGATCCTCCTGCCTCAGCCTCCCGAGCCACTGGGATTACAGGAGTGCACCACCACACTGACATGTATTAGTTTCTTATTGTTGCTATAACAAGTTATCAAAAACGTAGCATCTTAAAACAGCACATCTTTGCCTTTTAAATGTAAGCACAAAGAATGGGGGAGGAGCTTCTGGTGAAGGCATCAGCACGGGTGAGGCAGTGTGGGAAAAGAGGACCCACCATGGTTCAGGGAGGAGAGTCCAAAGTCATTGGTTGTTCATCCCAGAACAGGAGAGATGAGTCTAGAGAAGGATGCGAGGGCCTGAGTGAACATGGAAGGCCTTGCACACCATGCCTAGGACAGTAATGAAAGGCCACCGAACAGGAACCCGGGGAGCAAGAGAGGCCTGGCAAGCCGACTTGCATTTTGGAAGCCAGCCCTTGCCGCAGGGTGAAGTTTGGGTGTCCTGGGGCAAGGCTGGAGGCAGGTACAGCTGATGGGGAACAAGCACCTGTTGGGCCCGTGTTGATGGGGGCCCAGGCCAACACTAGCTGGTGACTTGAGAGGGCGTGTAGTCCCTCTAAATATCAAAATGCAGCACCCACAGAGCTGCCAAGCTGGTTTGGGAGATGATGGAAGGAGGAAGGCAGGATGGCTCCCAGGTTATTTGGGTTGGGTTGGGTTTTTCCTTTGGTGATGGAATGAAAAGAGCTGCCCTGGGTGGAAATCGGGGCCATCTCCAGTGAGAGGCACCCATCACTTCTAGGAGATGCCCCAATTACACCATCATGAAATGCCATACCAGGACAGAAATTCTCCTGGGACTTAGTAATCGGGTCTGTTGTTCATTTCCAAGGTCTCATTGAACTCAGAGCACTAAGAAAGGAGCATGTGATAATGATCACGAAGCAGATGTGCTTCCTAGGAGACAAGGTGTACAGTGCGTCTACCAGTTCTTCCCAGGGAACGTAAACACAGCCACGGATAAAAGTCAAATGCTGCAGCTTCTCCCTTTTGCCTGGGCCAGTCTGACACCTTCTTACATCTTTGTTCTAGCCCGTCTCTGGACTTGTGTCAAGACACCTCTTCTCATCCTCTCCCTGTATACCACCGATTTTGTTAGGTATCTGATCTGGATCCCACCTGGCCTCTGCCTGATTCAAAGGTGAAACTAGGTGAGATCCAAAGGAGCAGAGGTCCTTCAACATTCCCGCCCCAAGGCAGGCTTGCGGTCTCCCAATGCTTCAAGGTCAGGTTGAAGTTCAAGAGGAAGAGGATGTTGTGGTGTGGATAGGTGGTATTCCCCCAAAGCAGGGTGTGATGGTCTGGCTATGAAGTGTCCCCCAAAAACTCACATGTGAGATAATGCAAGAGGAGTTCAGAGGTGCAGTGATTGGGTGATGAGGGCCTTCACCTAATCAGCCCATTAATCCTCTGATAGGGACCAACTGGCTGGTAACTGTAGGCAGATGGGGTGTGGCTGGAGGAGGTGGGTCACTGGGGGTGTGCCTTGGGGGTACATAATTTGTGCCCGGTGAGAGAGGAACACTCTGCTTCTCGATTCCCTTGTCCTGGGCTGCTCTCCACACCCTCCCGCCATGACGGTCTGCCTTACCTCAGGCTCAGAGCAATGGAGTTGGCCAACCATGGACTAGATCTCTGAAACCATGAACCAAAATAAACTCTTCCTTCTCTAAAGTTGTTCTTGTCAGGTTGTTTGGTCACAACAGTGAAAAAGCTGACTCAAACACAAGGTGTCTCTGGATTTGGTTAAGAACTCGAGTCAGATAGCCCAGGGTTCAACTCCTAGATTTCTCACTGACTCCCTGTGGGATGTTAGAGAAATTCACAATTAATGAGCCTCAGTTTCTTCCATGGTAGAGCAAAACTAGTGTCTATGTTGCTGATATATTTAAACATCACTTCAGATAAATGATTGAAAGCACTTTGCTTAGGGTCTGGCACAGTGAATGCTCTTGAGACATCAGTTATTCTTTTGATTATGAGTTTATTTTATTTATTTATTTATTTATTTTTGGTACGAGAGATTGAACCCGGGAGCACTTAACCGCTGAGCCACATCCCCAGCCCTTTTTATTTTTAATTTAGAGACAGGGTCTCACTAATATTCTTAATGCCTCTCTAAGATTCGGAGGCTGGCTTTGAACTTTCGATTC
This sequence comes from Marmota marmota marmota, assembly GCF_001458135.2. NCBI lineage: Eukaryota > Metazoa > Chordata > Mammalia > Rodentia > Sciuridae > Marmota > Marmota marmota. The sequence goes on from NW_025999941.1 coordinate 16,300,682, forward strand.
TCCTGCCTCAGCCTCCCAATACGATGGGATTACAGGTGTGCACCACTGAGCCTGGCTTTGATGATGAGTATCTTCCTATGAATAATTACTACACAATGAATTCTAAATAAATAACAGAGTTTGGGTGTTGTATCCAGATTCCTTATAAGGATCGACTTGGTCTTGCCTCAAATCTCATCTGGAAGTATTCTCCTTGCCCACTGTAGCAGCAATAACTCCAAACGGTCCACCGGGGATTCTTCCTTCATCTCCAAGTCTTGCCAAGGCTAGCTCCTTCTCAGTCTTGAGGCTCAGTCTTCTCTCCTCCAAGAAATCTCTCCAATTCACCTTATCGAAGAAGACTCCATTGTTATTGCTCTTCTCCATTAAACACCTCTTATGAGTAAGCAATGCCTTAAATTCCTTTATCACGATTTTATATTTGTTTATTCACTTATTGCTTGTTTTGGTTACTCATACCAGACTTTAAGCTCAAAGAGAGCAGCAGCTATTTATATGCACCCCCCCCCACACACACGCATACACCCCACCTACATAATGCCTGGCACTTTGGATACAGTCATTTAGAAGACAGTGGTTTTTATGTTAAGAAGTGAAGTCTGCATAATTCAGATGAAATTCATTAGAAGAAGACAACTCTAGGAAGAGCCAGCTATCAAATAAAACCTTGAATTCAGAGGTATGATTCTATACCCAGCAACCTGTCACCTAAGTCATGGAATTATACTTTATTTCCAGAACTTGTAGGTAGCAGCTTCCTAGTCACTGATAACACAAGTCATGAAAGATGCCCCTCCTAAAGTCCATACTGATATAAAATGATCTGACTTTTGCCGGGTGCCATGGCACGTGCCTGTAATCCCAGGGACTCGGGATGCTGAGGCAGGAGGATCGCAAATTCAAGGCCAGTGCGGGTAACCTAGCAAGACTGTCTTAAAATAAAAATAAATAAAAAGGGCTGAGGATGGAACTCAGTGGAAGACTACCCCCCCCCCAAAAAAAGAAAAAATTTTCCTCTAATGAGCTGACATTTATCTTTTTCAAATGATAATATCCTGTTACATCTATTAGGACCAGGAAGAAATGAAAACATTAGAATGGAAAATTATTCTTTGCATACTTCAGTATGCATCCCATTAAAATATGCATCACCAACCAATCTCTGCTAAGGAAGTCAGAGCACCATAAGGCTTTCATGCTTTCCCTCCACCTCTTGGGCACCACTTTTGGTTTCCTGTAAGGGGAAGTAAGCTGGTGCGCACATCCAGACCCAGGGCCGTCAGGGAAATGAGGGGAGCCTTGTCCCACTCATCCTTTTGCTGCCTCTGTCCTGCAGACACGCAGATCAGCTGTCACGGAAAGTTCATGCCTGAGTTGCTGCTTTCCACATCCCTCAGAGACCAGGTGATTCCATTAGAAATCAATCCGATGCCTCGCATAGTCACTGGGATTTCACATATGCCCGTACTTTTCCCAGGAGGATTTTGCCATTTCTCCTGTGAGGCAAGAAATAAGATGCAGATGCTCGTTTTAAGATGGAGCATTTTATCATTCACTTTTACAGTGAAGTGCTTTTCATGCATGTTAGCTCCCTACTAAGAAGCAGCCTGACTCAAAAAAATAGGGAGATCCTGGGTTTTCTTAATACACAGAATTTTGGTGCACATGGGAATAATGTTAAAGGAATTAGTGATGAATTCTAAAGGAAATGACTTATGGTAAACATGTGAGAAAACTAGAAAATTTGGAATTAGAAATCTAAAAGTGAAAGCCCGGCGTAGTAGCCCACACCTATAATCCCAGTGGCTCAGGAGGCTGAGGCAGGAGGATCACAAGTTAGAGGTCAACCTCAGCAACTTAGCAAGGCCCTAAGTAACTCAGGGAGACACTGTCTCTAAATAAAACCTATTTGAAAAGGGCTGGGGATGTGGCTCAGAGGTTAAGCAACCCTGAATTCAATCCCCGGTACCAAACAACATCATCATCATCATCATCATCATCATCATCATCATCATCATCATCTAAAAGTGGGAGTTAGACCTGGACAGTATTCTGGAAATAGCAGTTGCCCAAAATGACAGCAGTGAATGACAGTGATGTATAGATCTTAAAGGACACGTCTATAAATGCACCTGCAGCTGTGGCACCTGGGAAGTGTTCTTCTGAATAAGCCTGTGGTTCTTGGATCTCTGGGTTGGTCTGTTAGAGATCCCTGAGGGATCCCTGAATCCACTGATCCTAGAGAATGAATTTTAAATATATGTGCAGAGGAGAAATTTTCTAGGGGGTCAGCCCATAGCTTGCAGTTTTACTTGATGACTGCTATCAAATTTCTCCCCAGATTCATTTATGTCAACTTCCCAGATGAACTTACACCAGGAAACATGGTGGTCCCATTATTATTACTTGTATTTATCAAATTTTGTGGCCTCTACCTCCTGTCCCCCAATAAGTCTTATTTGAGCGCTTTTTACCTATCACATCCAGTTCTACCTGCTTCCTTCTAGACTCTTCCTTGAACCTCATCAGGTAGACCCCACTCTCCACTTTGATATCAATTTGTGAGTTTCCTCCCATTTAGAATGAGGGAAGGGATATGTTATTAGTTCAGCTTTGAAGGTACTCCTGTTGGGTTGATCTTCATTCAATTTCATCAAAGAACTTCTCCAATATTTTAAAGCACTCTTTTTTGCTGACTTCTGCCGCCTATCTGACTGGAGGTTTGCTCTGAGTTTATCTGTCCTCATTGAGAAGACCAATTTACAGCCATTCAATTTAGACATGCTCACAGGATGGGGGATAAAGAACCCAGAGATGCCCTTGATGTCAAAGGGTTCCCAACCAGGCAAGGAAAAGAGTGTAATGTCATTGTGTCTTATGTGCAATTCTTGTTTCATTTTTACTTTTTAATATTTATTCCTTTTCGACATACATGACAGTAGAGTGTATTTTGACATGGAGTATATCTTATTCTAATTCAAATCCCATTCTTGTGGTCGTATATAATCTGGAGTTTCACTGTGGCAGGTTCATATATGGACATAGGAAAGTTCTGTCCCATTCACTCCACTGTCAACCTCAGCAACTTATGTGTTTCCCATTCACATCCCCCTCCCTTCCCTTCATTCCCCTTTGTCTCATCCAGTGAACTTCTGTTCTTCCCTCCCTCCACTCCTTGTTGTGTGTTAGCATCCACACATCAGAGAGAACATTCAACTTTGGTTTATGGGGATTGATTTATTTCACTAAGCGTGATAGTCTCTGGTTCCATCCATTTACCAGCAAAAATGACAAAGTCATTCTTATTTATGTCTGAGTAATAGTCCATGTGTATACAGACCACATTTCCTTTATCCATTCATCTATTGAAGGGCATCTAGGTTGGTTCCATAGCATAGCTATTGTGAATTGAGCTGCTATAAACATCGATGTGGCTGCGTCACTGTAGTACTCTGATTTTAAGTCCTTTGGGTATAAACTGAGGAGTGGGATACCTGAGTCAAATGGTGGCTGCATTCCAAGTTTTCTGAGGAATCTCCATACTGCTTTCCAGAGTGGCTGCACCAATTTGCAGTCCCACCAGCGATGGACGAATGAACCTTTTCCCCACATCCTCGCCGACACTTATTGCTGCCTGTGTTCTTGATGATTGCCATTCTGACTGCAGTGAGATGAAAGCTCCGTGGAGTTTTAATTTGCATTTTTACTTAATGAAGTACATATTCCCACTTTTCCCCTAGTTCCTCAAATTTCTAATTTCCTCCTTCTCCTGTACTCGTTATTTTATTTTACTTCTTCGCTCACTAAGAAGATTAAGATGCTTCCTCATAGGACCCTCAATTTCCTTCCTTCCCAATGCAACATAACTCTCTGGAGCTCCATTTGATTCTTCTTTCTTGTCTCTTGGAAGAAAAAATTTTCCTTCATATTTATTAAACACATATTTTTGAGACAGTATGATTTGCAAGGCACCTTGCACTCATGGGTCTGTTTGCACATCTTCCAATTTTCTCCATCCTGTCCATCTCCTTCCTTAACAATCATGTCTTTATTCATTGCATCCTTGCCCTTGGTCTGCATGAACAAAGAAAATGAGTCTGCTACGATTATTATTTGGGGAGGGAGGTACCAGGTGTTGAACTCAGGGGCACTTAACCACTGAGCCCCATCCCCAGCCCTATTTTGTATTTTATTTACAGACAGGGTCTCCCTGAGCTGCTTAGGGCCTCGCTAAGTTGCTGAGGTTGGCTTTGAACTTGTGATCCTCCTGCCTCAGCCTCCCAAGCTGCTGGGATTACAGGTGTGCACCACAGCATCCAGCAAGTCTGCTAGTATTTTAACCTTTCTAGATGTGGTCCAAAGTGGGATAAGGTTGGTTTGGGAATCAAAGGCTAATATTTTCAGAAAAGATCACTTCATCTTTTCGGGAGGAATCCTCTCTTCTGTAGGGCAGGAGTTGATGGGATAACATTTATAGCTCTGCTTATCATTCTATGATTTTATGAGTTCCCCTCTTCATTTGAATTCAGAAACCAAAGCCAATATAGTAAATCTTAAGTAATTTGATATACTTTATTGCCTCTTGGATTTAATCAATAGACATTATTGAAAGCGGTGTGGTTTTTTTTTTAATTGCAAGGAAATAACATCCTTTACATGGAACATATAGCCCTTGAAGCTATGATGATCTTTCGTCTCATTAAAACATAATGAGAGAAAATCTGCCTTCTCATAATGAGGCAGAACTAAAAGGGCCCTTAGAACAATCAATAAAAGATTATTAAGACAGAAAATTTTTGTTAAAGAAGAGAGAGTGTATTTCCTTCTATGACTGCAGTATTATAATAATAGAGCAAGTTTAGTCGTCCTCACTTTAAAAGTGCTCACATCATAGATTTGGATCAAGGTTACTTTTGAATATTCTTTTTAAAACATGAAAACTGTTTACATACTTATTCAGTGAAAAAAAAATGATTTAATTTTGTCCATATGTAGACACTCATCCATAGATTGCTTTATAATAGGATCTCAGTTTTCAAAAATTTTTAATGATGGAAAACTTCAAACATATAAAAAGAAACAGAGTGATCTAATGAGCCCCCTCGTCGCCTCCTTGTCTAGCTCCAACAATAATCAACTCTCAACCAAAGTTGCTCCTTTTATCTTTTTATACCCCCATCCTTAGGCTCTCGGAGGGATATATCATTTCTCCCTCGAATACACTGGTGTGCATCTCTCAGAAATATTTAAAGCAAAAATATCACAGTGTCAGGCCCCATATTTAAAATGAGCAATAATTTAATATCAGCAGATAGTCACACATTTCTAAATGCCTCACTTTCCTAATTTTTCTTAAAATAATCTTCTCAGATCTGGATTTTTTAAAAAATCTGCACATGGTGATTGATATGTCACCTAAAAGCTCATCATCTGTAAATTCTCACTCCCTTTCTCTTTCTCTCGAGCGCGTGCCCTCTGTGGACACTTTTTAGTTTGCTGTTGCACTTAGTAAACAAGGTCTTTTCCTCTAGAGAGCTTTTCGGGGTCAGGGTTTTACGGATTTCGTCCCTATGGTGGGTGTTATTTCACACACTCTCTCTCTCTCCTATATATA